>NC_135751.1:34032500-34332500 GCF_041903045.1 Epinephelus lanceolatus
TTTTTCCTATTAACTTAAGATCCAAACATTGGGGCATTTTTAACCAGGTGCTGAATTATCTGCAGAGTTCTCTTCCTATCCAAAACAAATGTGCCAGGTGATTAAAACCATTAAAAACACTGAATAAAACAGTTTCATGTTAAAAATCTGTGTTTTTCCGTTGCTGTTTGGTTGGGCTTGTAGCCCTGCACCTGCTAATGTGTGCTCACTTTGTTTGTCTGAGAACTGAAGATCCAAACATTCAGGCAGTTTTAATCAGGGACCAAATTATACACAAAGGTCTCTTCCTCGCCAAAACAAATGCTGAATAATGCACTTTCACATTTAAAAAATATGGCGGACTCCATAGATGAGGACCTGCTCCCTATGTAGATTTAAGCAGCTCATTCTAAGTTAACGAAAACACAGCGGTTGTTATTTTCAGGTGATCATACACCAAAGAAATCATTCTTATTATATTATATTCCATGTCTGCCAGTACAGCCCCCTGAATCCCACACACTGAACCTCTAAAGTGGATTTTGCTGTCTGTGCTGTTTTTGTGAATATATGTGACACATTGAATCTTGTCAAAAACACTTGGCTGAGATTGAGTTTTGAAAAATGAGGAGGAGGAGGAGATTTTGATGGGAACGTGGGAGGTGACTGAGTGGAAGATAAATGGCAGGAGTAGGGAGGTGAATGACGAGGCGAGGAGGAAGGAGGGCGAGAAACATCGAGGTAAAGAGGTTCATTTGGAGAGGAAAAGAAGAAGAGGTTAAAAGAAAAGCAATGAGGAGGGGAAGTTATACGGAGAGGAGGAGGAGGAGGGAGATAAGTGGCAAGAGGAGGATGAAGATGTGAGTAGGTGGAAGATGAGAAAGAGAGGAGGCGGGAGGAGAGGAGGAGGAAGACGGGGTAAACACAAAAGAAAGGAAAACAAAGGGAAAATGTTGGCGGTTGAGATCGACGTGTTCTGTCAGCAGCTGTTACCAGGAAAGAAAGTGAGGAAAGTGTGTGTGTGGCAGAGAGAGAGAGTGGGTGAGTGGGTGAGGCCCATGTGGCAGAACACTCTTCATGAGCTGTCAATCAGTGCAGACCGGTGCAGGCGGCGAGCAGTAAGCGCTCAAACAGGCTAATTGAAATCCCTTCTCTTCGTCTTTTCTTCATCTTTCCATCTTCATTTTCTCTCTAATCCGTCCTCACTTTCTTTCCCTCCTTCAGTCCTTCTTTCTTTCTCTCCTATTGTCCTCCTTTCCTCCTCCCTCTGTTTCACACTGTCAGATTAAATAACCCACCGGTATATACCTCACTCTCTAATCCTCTTCCCTTCCTTCCTCACATTCCCTCTCTCCTCTCCTTACCTGCTCGTCTCTGCTCTCCACACACACTCACACATGCTGTCAGCTTGTCACATGTGTTTAAGAAACTGTATCTCCTCCTCACATCACACCTCCTCCCTTTTTTTTTGTCCCAGCAGTGATAAATGAGGTTGAGCGGGTGAGCAGACACATACGAGACCAATCAAGTCAGTCAATTAGACAACCTGCTGTCTCTACAGGGCTGACAGAGCAGCTGAGGACATATTACTGTGTGTGTGTGTGAGAGAGTGAGTGAGTGAGTAAGTGTGGAGGAGGTTAATGAAAGGGGTGGATGTGCATTCTTTTTACTTGCTGTCTATAGAGAGCTGAAGCGATGATGTCATGTTTGGGCTCGCCTCAGTTTCACCTGCTTGTGTATCTCAGTGTAATCCTGGAGTTTCTAGATAAATCTGTATCCACTACAGCAGTTGCAAATGGAAATTGAATCCTTTGGGGTTTTAAATAAAGTTAAACAATTACTGCATGACCAGAGAAAAAAGCTACAGCTCAGATGAAGATTTAAAAGGCAGTAGTGCAGGTACTTCCATCATCATAACTTAGTTTCGCCCGTTAGGTAGAGTTCTCCCACATCCTTGTCTAGAGTAATGTTTTCAAATGTTTCAGAATCAGAAATATTTTATTGATTCCCAAGGGGAAATTATGATTCGTTACAGTCACTCAGATGTCAAGAATACAGTTATTTATAATTTACAATTATAAGAGTATGAAATAGAAGTATGTAAAAAATAAAGCAATAAAATGAAATAGAAAGGAAAATGTGCATTAAAATAAAAATAAAATGTGCATCATGTTAAAGAATAGTACTTAAGATATTAAAATATTAAAAATAAAATATATATCGTCACTGTGCTGAGGATGTGACTGTGAGAATTTAAGTACAATATATACATCAATATAATAAAAGAAGAATAGAATAAGAGTAAACATAAGAAATATCTATAGTTTAGTTAGTTATAAGTATCAATAAATTTAAAATAATGTAGAAATAAATACAGGAATAAATATGATGATTAATATATACGTGTATGAATAAATCAGTAATTATGTAAATAGAAAAATAAATGTATAAATAACTACAAATAAACAAATATGACATGAATAAGAAATGAATAAATGCTGAAATAAATAAATGCATAAAAGATTATTAAAAGGGAATAAATAAATTAATAAATACATGTTTAAATAATTATGGAAATAAATGCATTAATGCATAAAAATTAAAGTTGATAAACAGGATTTTAATAAATGTATTATATTTATTTAAAAAGGTCCTGAGCATTGTTATTCTTTCATTTATTTCAGCATTTATTTATTCTATTATTTATTTTTTTCCTGTATATATTCGTTGGCGAGGTGATGCACTGTTGCAAGAGGGTGGCTGGTTCAACGCCGAGGTGGGGGAGCCCTTCTGTGCAGAGTTTGCATGTTCTCCCTGTGTCAGCATGGGCTTTCTGTGGGTACGACAGTTTCCTCCCACAGTCCAAAGACATGCAGGTTAATTGGTGACTCTAAATTGTCCGTAGGTGTGAATGTGAGTGTGAATGGTTGTCTGTCTCTATGTGTCAGCCCTGTGATAGTCTGGTGACCTGTCCAGGGTGAACCCTGCCTCTCGCCCAGTGTCAGCTGGGATAGGCTGCAGCCCCACCCTGACCTTTTTCGTTAAGCTGTGATGCTAAGCCTGCAAAGATATAGGGCTCAGGAAAAATGCTGTTTGTTAAAGGCAGATTGAAATATTATATAAACAGATCATTAAAAAAAAACGTAGTCTTCATCTAAACATAGTGAACCATGACACAACGTTGGTTACATTTATGTTCCAAGGCTTAGTTAATAAATGTAAATGTGATTTTGGATGAGGTTTTCTTCTGGAACAGAGTAGAGTTTCACTTCATCTCTCTGTTTGACTAAACCTGCAGCAGCCTGCAGAGGGTTTCTGGTTTGCCAACAGAAAAAGACTGCACTACACTATGACACATTCACCTGCATGGAAATGTCTAGTGATTAAAGCTGCTCTGACTGTGTTACCCTGACTGCTCTTAGTAGAGGGATAATTACAGTCATTTCCATTGTAATACCACATTAAACATGGCCACAAGTTATCTCTGGCTCATTTCATTGTGTTTACCTCTTGTTTTACTTTGTCATAAATCCCTTAAAATGTTTATCTGTGATGCTAAAATGTATGCTAACATTAACACAAACAGACAAGTTAATGAAGCATAAAACATAAACCACTATAACCCTTTCTTTAGGCAAGAAAAGCTGTAGCAGCAAAACTTTGAAGTGTATTAAATTGAATAAGGGTGTATTTTATTGCATATGGATTCAAATATAACTTCAGTTGTGTCACATTTATTTACTGGTGGGCATTATTGTCTTGGAGTTCAGTTAGTTTATGTGTGAATAATGGCGTAATAGCAGAATTGCTTGTGAACTGGATTGGTGTCTAAGGTCGTCGAAATCAGGTGCTTTGGAAGTGACTTGCGGCGTCAGAAACCAACGAAAAAAAAGGTCCTTTAACGTCGGCATGATTCGCGGCTGGTTGCCATTATAGTTTAATGGCACCCAGTGGCATCAGGGGGAAACGTGGCGGGACAAGGACGAAAGTTTAAGCGGCGAGAGAGAGTGGTGTTCGTTAGTGATGCACGGGCCGACCCGTAACCCGCGGGTCTCGCAGGTTACCTGCGGGTCGGGTTGGGTCGGGTCAAGAAATGTTCACTTTATTGGCGGGGCGGGTGGGGCGAGTCATTAAAGATTAAATATGTGGGATATAGCATACTTGTTAACAAAACTGTTGTAGGTTAGGTAAATCCACGTTACGTAACCTGTGACCTGACGTCACAAAAGCGCTAAGCAGCGGCCACAACAAACCAGAATCAATGAAGTGGTGAAGATGGAAGAAGAAGTGAGGGAAAGATTATACGGAGTTAAAAGAAAAGAAGGCCAAGCTGCTAAATCTCTGTGAGGTAGTTAGTGCAGCAGTCGACAGCAGCATTGGCTACGTAAAGTGCAATTCCTGTGATAAGCTATACAAGCATGAGAGCAACAAGACGGGTAAGTTAATAGCGGCGAGGGCAGGGTGGGGCGGGTTGTGAAAATAGATGCGGTTGTGTGGGCGGGATGAAGCGGGTCAAATAATTTCATAAATGCGGGACCTGCGGGTTGGAAAAAACCCAGACCCGCACATCACTAGTGTTCGCGTGTTCTAAGGCCAAACCCTGTTTCTTTTTTCCCCAAAACCTAACCACGTGCTTTTGTCGCCTAAACCCGTTTGCGTTTTTTTTTGGTTGAAGGAAAAAAAGGTCTTAGTGCATTTATTTTTGAAAGAGTCTGTATGCAAATGTTAAATTTCCTGTGAAAACGGAAGTTTATTTTGAAAGAGGACAATACATGTAACAGGCAGAACTTGACACGGTGTCCCAGAACATCAACCAACACACCCAGGGTACCTTTCACGTGTCATATGTGGACGTGGAAAGTCCATGACCAAACGTCAATATGTGACGAGATCGGAGTGAGAATGTGTTGTTACTACAGCAGAAGTATGACGTATTAAAACTGCAAAATCACATTTAAATCTTCAGGTAAAAAAGCTGCATCATACCACAATCACTATTGACAGCTGCAAAGCATATTTAATAGTGAAAGCGTGTCAGATCCGCAGTAATACAATATGCCACAGAAGCTGCAGTGTCATGAGACACCCTCAGTGTGTTGGTATCACCAATAACAGCAGGCGATATCATTTGTTTGTCATCTCAGCCTTTCATCAACACGGAAACATGCGGGAAATGAGATCTCAACGATTTGCTGGTTAGCATGATGAAGTGTCATGAGTGTCTCCAGTGTTGACGGCGCATCTGCAGCCTTACATGGAAATCTCGCAGGTGACATATTGATTCGGGCCGTGCTGTGTCGGAAAAGGCCACGCACTTACAGCAGCCTTGGAGATAGAGGCAAACCCTCCTCATGGCCTGCTGTAATGCTGTTTGTTTTATCAGTCCTCCTTTACGGCCTTCTCCTTCACTGTAAAAGCTGTTATTGGCTTTGCAGATACCTGAAAGATGCCTTTTTATCTTCCGCTGCGTGTGTGTTTTTCTTATATGTGTGCGTGTGTTTCGGTGTCCCAGAGGTCTCGTTATGGTATTAGAACAGAGCAGTGACAGCGGGCCTCAAAGGACTATAAAAAAACAGCAAATCAACACTTAGGGCACAAACGCACACATGGTAGACACACACTAGTGTTTTCCTGACACAGTGAACAGTTATCTGGGTTAAGGAAAGAGGAGGCAGACAGGAAGTGATTATTAAAATAGAGGAAGGCTGTTGAGGAAAAAGAAGAGCAGTTTATCTTTGATTCGTCCCAGTAATGCCCCAGTTATGGTGCAGTATTTTCAATACATGTCAAAACAAGCAGATTTTTTTAAAAATTCTGATTCTAATTTCAACATGAGCTCATCCCTACTCATCATATTTTAACACCAGGGCAGAGGCTCCCTCATTATTTTGAAGCCACTGGCAGCCTTTCGCCTTTTTATCTTGACACATGGGGGTTGGCTTGGTTAGGTTAGAAAAAGACCGTTGTTGATCTTGGTCACATCAGCTGACTCACGTGACTGATGACTCAAGTGGCCAGTGACTAACGAGTCACTAATGATTCAGGTGACAAAATAACTCAACATTGACTTTTACCTTCACACAGGACACAAACAGTGGTCTCCTGGGTCAAAGTCCTGTGCTTGCTCAATGAATTCTTATCACAGCCATGGATGTATTAAGAGACCTGGATACAACATTGGTGGCAACGCTCCGTTCATTCCTATGAAAGTTGCTCACTGCCACATGACGCCAAAAAGCTCTGTTTCCATGTTGTGAAATTACCCGAATGATCGGCGCTGCTTCGGCATCACTGGGCCCATCGAGCAGGCAGACTAGGGACTAAAACGGGATTTATACTTTTGCGTCAAATCGATGTCCTGATGTGCATCTCCCCAGAAATGTAACTACATGTCGTGGCGAGGCAGACCTCCTGTCTGTTTCTGTAAGCTGAAACCATTTCCCTCAGTGGAAACTAGGTGTTTATTTTCTTTATTTTCACAGATAAGAAACAATAAACTGTGAAGACAATAAAGCCTCCACGAAAATAGCATTTAAGTATTGTGTGTGATTTATCCTGGCTTCATATGAGCAGAGGAAATCTCCACTTGTTGCTAGGCTAATTTATACACTGTAAACTACCATAGGCTTGTGCTAATAACGTTAGCATGTTATATTTGTTTGGAAAACGTGTTTAGTATAAGACAGTTGTTTTGTCAGTGAACTTTGTGAGTTGTAATGGAGCCTATTTTGTTACGTTACCTTTGTTAAATGTTGCTGTTGTCCCTGGCTTCATATGAGTAGAGGAAAGGTCCGCTAGCTGCTAGGCTAATTTATACAATGTAAAATGCCATAGGCTTGTGCTAATAACGTTAGCATGTTGTATTTGTGGGGAAAATGTGTCCAGATAAAGACAAGTGCTTTGTCTGTGAATGCTGTGAGTTACAGTGAAGCTGATTTATGTACTTGTGTTTGAAACTGTCTCTATTAAGCCATGTTTAATGTGTGTTTAATGTGTGTTTTGAATCAATGAAACTTTACAGCACTTCACAGAAAGGTGGAGGTGTAACTGCAGAGAGACACAGACACACCACTGCATAAGTATAAATGCTCAAAACGGCGGAGGCCATATACGTAGACTATGACGTAGGCTATGGTGTACACTCTGCATGGAGCTGACACACAAGTATAAATCATGCTTAAGGCTATACACTGTATAAAAGTAGTGAACATAGCCATCGTGATGTCACCTGTTGGTTTGTAGACTCCTTTTTTGAAGCCCCGAATTTGGTATTTTGGCTGCAGCTGTCTTGGTTTTTTGAAGCCAGATGTGACCATATTTGGACAAGAGGGTGGAGCTGTAGAGGAGTGAGGGGCAGATCTAACTAAGAACCCGAGGACCTGATTCACAGGTCGCTGTGGTAGCAACTTGTCAGTCACATGGGAGCCACGCCCTAAAGCACACCCTTCTTTATCGTCTATATTACTCTAATTGAGACCATAATTTACAAAATGAACAACAAGCTGTATTGAAGAAGACTTGAACTCTTTAGGAAAATGTTTACTGGGGTAATAAACTGAGAGGCAGGGTCAGACTTTTATCCCATAGAAATTCTTTTGCAACCACTGGAGTCGCCCCCTGCTGGCCATTAGAAACAATGCAGGTTTAAGGCACTTTTGCATTGGCCTCAGTTGTCACACCCAGAGGCTAAGTCCACTTCTTTTACACAGTCTATGGCTACAGCCAGCAGCCAGTCAGCTTAGCTTAGCAATAGGACAGGAAACAGCTCTGAAGACACAATCTGCCAACCAGCTACAATAGATTAAGTCACAATCTGGATACATTTGTGAAAGGCTCACCAAGAGGACGTGTTCAGTGTGTGCGTGTGAGTATTACTGTGTATGCCTTGTCTATACGAGCATACTGTGTGTGTATGTGTGTGTGTTTGAGGTCTCATGCGAGCAGTCCTCCCTGAATCCCTCTTCCCCCTGAAGCCACCTCTCCCCTGCCAAGACAGCTTGCTGTGTTGGTTTTCACTAAACGTGTTGGTTTAGCTCTAAATATCAGCAGATGAACACTTAGTCTGTGTCTTGTGGTTCTACATATGGGCTGTGGATCCTCTGTCTTAATTTTAAAGCTGTAAAAAAAAAAAAAAAAAATCTTCTGCATATGCAGTTTGATTTACGACAGGGTTTCAACTTTGCAGGTGAAAAGGTAAAAGTCGGTTCAAAACGCTGCAGAAAATATAAAATGTTTTCTACACAGACAGAAGAAGATTAATCATTTTGCAGTTGCTGAAATAAAACAGTGAAGATAAATGAGTCCCAATTTATTTAACTATTTTCTTGGCACTCACGCAGCACCTAGAGGGGCCTACAAATCCCCATAAATAATAAATGCTCACACTGTGGCACAGTAATAAAGACTTTTAGAGGTGACAGGTGTCTTGTATGTTTGTTTCCCAGTAGCATCCCTCTTCAGACACATGTCCCCTCTCACCTTCTTTTATGTAAAATAAAAATACGTAAATGAAATTCCCCACCATCCATACTTTTAAGTTTTTCCTGTGACCTTACAGAGCTGATTTACACTTGTAGCACATATTTTACAGCAGGCATGAGTGTAATGATGCAGAGGATGGAGCTGCTGAGGTAATGAGGCAGTTTTACGGCCATCAAAGAAAATCCACCAGTTAATATCACATCACAGATGGGGGGACTGAAACAGTTGGAAGACCACACACACATGTACCCACATGACACACACATGCATGCACGCACTGGCTGGCTTTTCGCGAGCTTGTTTCTGACACCAGATTCACACAATATGGAGGGTTTTAGCTGAGCATGTTTCGGCTTAATTCAGCTGTGGCAATGAGAAGAGTCATTTTTTTCCTTTTCTCTTGTAACAGATAAAACTGATTAAATTGTGCAAAGAAAAGAAAAATTTTCAGAGATTTTAGAAAACTGCTCATACAGGGCGCGAATAAAACTGTGTACAAGTGAATTAGATTTAAAGTCAATGTAAAGATGCGATTAGACATGAATTCCCGTCAGGTGATCAGAAAATGCGAAATATGTGAATTAAGCGAGTAGCGCAATTTTACATCATGCGCTTCTTGAGAGAGATGAAAAATCTGAACTTCAGCGACCAATTCACGCCACAATAGCCAATCAGCATTGAGATCCTTAGGAGACGTATGATGCCGAGGACGTACCGGGAGAAGTTTATTCATCGATTCAGCAATTACGCCCGTGTATGATGCGAGTTATTAGTGCCTTTGAAACAAGTCAACACAAAATGTTCTAGTACAGTAGCTCCCAACTGGTGGGTTGCAGTCCAAAAGTGGGTTGTGGGTCCACTCTGAATGGACCCCAAGTGACCGCAAGTTTGTAAAAAGCACACTTTATTTTTAAGTACAGTGAATTTCCAGGTTAGAGCTTTTATTTCAACACATTCTCACTCTGACTTCATCACATATCGACGTTTGGTCATGGACTTTCCACGTCCAGATACAGTGTGGAAGGTTCCCTTGGCGTGTTGGTTGTTGACGTTCTGGGACGCCGTGTCAAGTTCTGCCTATTACATGCATTGTCTTCTTTCAAAATACACTTCTGTTTTCACAGGAAATTTAACATCTACATACAATCTCTTTCAAAATAAATGCACTATGTCAGTACAACAACACAAATTGATGTGGGGGTTTTTTTCCTTCAACAACAAACGCGCAAGATTATGTTTAGGCAATAAAAACACATGGTTAGGTTTAGGAGAAAAAAAACAGGGTTTGGCTTTAGAATCTTACGCTCTCTTGGGTGAAAGTCGGTGTTTGTTGGACCCATCCACCACCACTTCCACCCGCCCCACTTGGACTTTCGCTGCCTTAACTTTTGTTCTTGTCCTGCCACGTTTCCCCTGACGCTGCCGCGCGCCGTCAAACTATAACGGCAACCAGCCGCGTATCATGCCGATGTTAAAGGACGCCTTTTTTTGGGGGGGGTCTCTGACACCACAAGTCACTGCCCAAGCACCGGATTTCGTCAACTTTGGGGAGAGACCGGGCTCTTTATTTTGAAGTGCCATTTTCTGCTGTCAGCAGAGACCGCAAATTAGCTGGACAACATGGCCAAACACAAATATGACTCAGAATGTATCAAACTGCGTGGACCTCGAACAAATGTGAAATCTGAACCCTGTGGTCAGACCGGTTGGGAATTACTGTACTAGTGTTCAAACTCGCACAACTAACCAGTCAGTCTGGTCTCATGAAACTTTTTAAAATGCTTGACTTCCCAATGGAAGATGAAAAATTACATAATTATCAATAAATAAATTAATGAATACAGAAAGAAGGAATACATATGTGCTGAAATAAAGATGGAAATATATAGATAAATGCATCAATAAAGAAATACATGCAGAGTTGAGGACCTCCTACTTCACTAAAATATACACAAAAATACAAAAATGCAGTTGTACAAAAATGTAGAAATAATTTTTAGATATTTATATATTAATGCCATGTTAAATTATCAACTTTAATTTATTTACGCATTTATCTATTTATTTACTCCTTTCTTTATTTACACATTTATTTATTTTTGTATTTGTTTCAGCATTTTTTTATTCATTTATTTCCATATTTATTTATTTATTCCTGTATTTATTGCTACATTTATTTACACTGCCTGGCCAAAAAAAAAGTCGCCACCTGGATTTAACTAAGCAAATAGGTACGAGCCTCCTATTGGATAATTACTGCATGGGCGATTATCTTTCAGCTGGCAACAAGTTATTTAACCCCAACTGGTGCAATGAGTTGCTTCTCATTTCCTAAACAACCATGTCGAAAGACACATCCCGTGGTTGTGGAAAAGATGTTAGTCTGTTTGAGAAGGGTCAAATCATTGGCATGCATCAAGCAGAGAAAACATCTAAGGAGATTGCAGAAACTACTAAAATTGGGTTAAGAACTGTCCAACGCATTATTAAAAACTGGAAGGATAGTGGGGACCCATTGTCTTGGAGGAAGAAATGTGGCCGGAAAAAAATCCTCAATGATCGTGATCGGCGATCACTTAAACGTTTGGTGAGATCAAATCGAAGAAAAACAACAGTAGAACTCAGGGCTATGTTTAATAGTGAAAGTAAGAGCATTTCCACACGCACAATGCGAAGGGAACTCAAGGGATTGGGACTGAACAGCTGTGTAGCCTTAAGAAAACCACTAATCAGTGAGGCTAACTGGAAAAAAAGGCTTCAATTTGCTAGGGAGCATAAAGATTGGACTCTGGAGCAATGGAAGAAGGTCATGTGGTCTGATGAGTCCAGATTTACCCTGTTCCAGAGTGATGGGCGCATCAGGGTAAGAAGAGAGGCAGATGAAGTGATGCACCCATCATGCCTAGTGCCTACTGTACAAGCCTGTGGGGGCAGTGTTATGATCTGGGGTTGCTGCAGTTGGTCAGGTCTAGGTTCAGCAACAGTATGTGCTCAAAGAATGAGGTCAGCTGACTACCTGAATATACTGAATGACCAGGTTATTCCATCAATGGATTTTTTTCTTCCCTGATGGCACGGGCATATTCCAAGATGACAATGCCAGGATTCATCGGGCTCAAATTGTGAAAGACTGGTTCAGGGAGCATGAGACATCATTTTCACACATGGATTGGCCACCACAGAGTCCAGACCTTAACCCCATTGAGAATCTTTGGGATGTGCTGGAGAAGGCTTTGCACAGCGGTCAGACTCTACCATCATCAATGCAAGATCTTGGTGAAAAATTAATGCAACACTGGATGGAAATAAATCTTGTGACATTGCAGAAGCTTATCGAAACAATGCCACAGCAAAAGCGTGCCGTAATCAAAGCTAAAGGCGGTCCAACAAAATATTAGAGTGTATGACCTTTTTTTTTTGGTGGTGACTTTTTTTTGGCCAGGCAGTGTATCTATTTCCACATTTACTGTTGTTTTTATTTATCTTTTGTATTTTTAAGTCATGCATCTTACTAAAGTGCTCCATGCACAAAATGTTACAGAAAACAATTCCAGGTTTTCACATAGGAAGTTTAAATTTGCATGTTGGAAATATTTTTATTTGTATATTTTCTATCAGCAGCATAAAAATCTGTCTTCAGATCAGATTTATTGAAACAGACTCTCTGCATCTGATAAAACTAAATTAACCTGGTTTAAGGAGATTTTTTTTTCTCAGGCTGACAGGTTTCCACTTACTACAGCTTTAAAATGAATCCATACTAAAACACTCAGCCGTATCTCAGTGGACCAAACCCTGCCTTTCAAAATAAATGTTAATTGATGCGGTTACTGTGACAGGTCAGCAGTCTGCAGATCAAAGAGCAGCTCTCAGATGTCAGAGTGGAAACTGGTTTTAATAGCAGCTCAGAAACATGTTTTACGCTGCAGTGTGTGTACGGGCAAGCTCTCGTGGGGGCGGGCTGCAGTTTGATATGTAAATACAGCTGGCTGAATCATTTATGGAGCCGTGTATAACCTACATATCTGACATACTAAAGAGAGCGTAATATGTGTGGAGGGGAGATGGGGAAATCAGCACGAGATATTGGTGTTAATATTTCAAAGCACGCGTTTTTTACATTAACAATTGTAATTCCGCATGTTTCCAGCTCCCTCCATAAATTAGCTGGATCTAACACAAAGAGCACCAACTGTTGCCTAAAAACACTGGTTCTCCTGGGACCCATCCAACTTTCCTTCCACCCACCCTGAGCGGACTTTTATGCTCTTTAAATGATGTCCGTTGCTCTAAGCGTCTAACAAAAGTCCCTTTTACACTGCCAGTTTAAGGTGGGAATGTCATGCTGTTCCCTTTCACTCGTAAAACATGTATGTTCTCGTATTACACGTATGATTGCGTTCTCGTGAGACCAACATGAAGAACCTTTCTCAAAACGCCTGTAAAGGCCAATCAGACTGTTGCAATCTTTTTGCCTTTCACCTTGCAAAACCTGGCATCAGCAGAACCATTGCTAGAGATTTAACTGTCCGGCATGAAGTGAGCTAGCTCCCTACCCAGGACGTCCCTATTGACGCTTGTTCCTGCGTTGTGCTTGTTTAGCTTGCTAACTAGCTGCACTCGCTGCTGTTTAGCGCGGCTACTTCCACACCTGTTTAGCATAAGCTAAACTCAAGGTACGATTACAGAGTGTGGGGACAGAGTTTCTTTCCTTTAAGCCAGCAGCGGAGCTATTAACAGCACTAAATCAACACCTGTGTTAAAGGGAAATTTCGGTTTATTTCAACCCGTCTCCTATCGTCCTAAATTTGTTTCAAGTGACTAGTGACATAAAAATAATAGTTAGCATGTTAGCCGTTAGCCTAGATACAGCCGGGGCGCATAGTAGCGTCAGACCTGTTAAAACGTAAGTGAACGGGCATACTTCAAGTGCAAAGTTAGTCCACTAAACAAGCTTTTTTTCCACAAAGACCGCCTCATATCGTTAGGATAAATGTCAGAGAACATATAGAAAACGACATGTAAACATGTTGTCTTACCTTACCAGTGTGGTGCCATGATTGTTTACCATTTAGCTCTGCTTTCCAAAGTGCAGCCAAACTCTCGCAAGAACAAGCAGCAACAGCTGGAAGGCAGAACCGGACAGTAGCCTGAAAAGTTCATTCATTTATTTTATGAAAGATTTATAGAATAATGGCTGACTTTTTGCCAGACTTCGACTTTGTGGAGGAGGAATTTGACGAGACACCTCCACCTGGAGTATTATCCAGCTGGCTTTATCTAGAGCTCGCGAGATTTCAGGCATGGCATGAGATTGCTGCTTGTTCTCGCGATATTTCGGCCACACTTTGGAAAGCAGAGCTAAATGTAAACAAACATGGCACCACACCGGTAAGGACAACGCGTTTACATGTCGTATTCTATATGTTCTCTGACATTTATCCTAACGATATGAGGTGGTCTTTGTGGAGAAAAGGCTTATTTAGTGGACTAACTTTGCACTTGAAGTATGCCCGTTCACTTACGTTTTAACAGGTCTGACGCTACTGCGCCCCAGTTGTATCTAGGCTAACGGCTAACATGCTAACTATTATTTTTATGTCACTAGTCACTTTAAACAAATTTAGAACAATAGGAGACAGGTTGAAATAAACCGAAATTTCCCTTTAAAGGGACAGCCAGCAGGACAGGACAGGTGTGACACTGCGATGATGAGTTACGCATGCGCCCTACTACTGGTTAGCAGCTAACTCAAAGAAGAACAGCAACTAAAAATGTCCACAAATTGGTGAGGCAATGAGGTCTGGAAGCTCCCTACCCTCCGAGCAGAGGACAGGATCAGCCACCATATTACAGGGATGGTAAATTAGTGTTAATGCCAATTTATTCCATTGCTATTGTTTAGAAAGTGCTGCCAACACTTGTCACGCCTCTTTTGCTTCTGGAATGCCGACATAATCACACACTAAGGCGACATGATGCCATCATCGTTTGGCTCTGTACAAAAAAGCAAAGGGAGCTTAATAAAGGGACTTTGTAGCAGCAATACTGAAGGGTCTCTGTATAAGAAGAACTAATGATGCAAATGGGTTTGAATTGGAAGGTTTTGGAAAGCCCGCTGCGTCTCACACTGGCGCTAAACACTGTCCCAGGCGTCATTAAAGTGCCGCCTGGGACACTGCCCAAGTGGCGTATTTTGACGCTCTGGGAGTGAGACTAGGCTGAAAAATGCAAAAAATGTTTTACTGTAGGAAAAAAAAAATGCAGATCTAATAAAGATAGTCTGTGTAAAAATGCACTTTGGCTGAATATTGATTTGAGAAAAAAATACAACCAAGACATTATATCCATTAAAAATGAAACCAGCCTGTTAAATATAGATTCTTGGAAGTGTGTGTGTGTGTGTGTGTGTGTGTGTGCAGGGTGTATTAAACCTGATACACCGTGGCTCTCTTTTGCTGCAAGTAAAAATAAATGCTCCGCTGTGTATATTCAGTCCTATAAAACAGATCCACAGCAAAGGTGATGTCACTGCAAGGGGAGTTGAAAGGGTTGCCATGGTGACGGGCGAAGGCAGTCGTGTTTGGCCTTGACTGGGTGGGGTGCTGCTACGAACAGAGGTGTGTGTGTGTGTGTGTGTGGTCATTACGTCCCTGTTTAACACATTTGATTTCCACTAATGTTTACAGAATCTGTAACACCTTGCATTTATATGCCGTTCGATGGGTATGCTTGTGACTAAAGTTTGTGTGTGTGTGTGTGTGTGTGTGTGTGTGTGTACTCCCTGTGCCATCCAATTACCTCCACACACAGCTCTAGGCTCATGTACGCTGAGCCACCTCATTATGAACAGTAAAAACAAAACCAGAGGCTATTACACGAGGCTGTTACAGCACAGTAAATAGACGTCCGCAGCAGAGTTTGTGTCTGTGTGTCCTGTTCTCCAGATAATTGGAGTCTAGAGGAATGCATTGTCCATTCGTGTTGGAGACCATGAAACAATTCATAAATGATATGTCTCTCTCTATGTGTGTGTGTGTGTGTGTGTTTTTAAGTTGGTGAAAGAAGGATACTAAATAGGTAATTTATCAGTTTATTTATTCCACATCCTCTATTACTACTGGAAAAAAGACAGAAGGTAGCAATGGCATTAACATGGCAATAACAGTCATTTACCATCCCTGTTATATGGCGGCCGATCGCGTCTTCTGCTTGGAGGCTGCCTTTGTTTTTCCACTTTGACATATTTGGCCGCTGGTCTTCTTCTTTGAATTAGCTGCTAACTGCCACCAGCTCTTTTAAACCTCCTGTGGTGGGTCGCACACATAACACGTCATCAGAATGTCACACCTGTGCCGCCCGTGATCCCATTCTGCTGGCTGTCGCTTTACTACAGAGATCATTTTGGCGCTGTTACTACCAGTGTTAACTTTGACAGCTATTTAAGAGTTAGTCTTAGTCTTGAGATAAAAATATTTATTAGTTTTAGTCACATTTTAGCCAATTTTATCCTTCATAGTTTAAGTCTAGTTTTAGTCTACGGAACTTTTAGTCGTTTCTTTATCTTTATTCTAATCCAGTTAATCCATATTAGTCTGAAGGTGTTAACTCATGTCTTATGGAGTCAGCGATTAAAACTAAACTTTCATCTCTGTCAGAGAAAACTGATTTGAGTTCAGACTGTTCACTTACAACACAGCCACACTCACAGATAACTGAGCCTCTTACCTGCCTGTCAAACAGCATCAACCCATTAACCTTCCTGAGACAGTCCAGACTGAGGGGAGTCCTGTGGGGATTACTAGTGGCTGGTGGCTGCTTGCTCTGCTGCCATTCTGCGCCTAACAAGTGGAGCTAACTGCTAACAGCCATAGCTGTAACTAACAAACTCCACAAATCCATTCAGCAGCTCCACCATCCACAGTCAGACACACACAGCAGATTCTTTACTGGTGAATTACAGCTGACACTGCTCCGGTGCTCCTGGTGCAGACTATTTACTGACGTTTACCAGCCTGTCACTCATTCGGCATTTGAAGATGATTACAAGCATGGCCGTTCTCGGCTTTCAATGTCCGATAGTCAACCACAAACATTTTCATTCCTCCAGGAGAGTTCCTGGTGGGATGAAACTCTCCTGATTTTTGAAGATAACTACAAGCATGACTGTTCTTGGCTTTCAATGTCCAATAATTGACTACGAACATTTTCGTCACGTCTTATCAACAAAAATGAAGCATAGATTTCCTCTTAGTTTTTATTGTTAAGATCTATTTTTCACTTGTCACTGTCAAGTTTACGTCATGGAAAAAAGGTCGCTGATGAAAAAATTTCATCATAGTTTCCATCAACGAAATTAAAACTGGTTACAACCTCCGGTGCAACCTTTAAGGCGAGACAACTCTATCCCCTCATTCTGTGAGTGTAACTTTAATACAGAACAGTGAGGCGGCAATATGGCGTGAAATTCCCACCTTGAAGAGACAGTGTGAAAAGGGGCTACAGATGAACCTGAAGAATCTTGAGTTTGTTTATTACTGACAGTATTTACAACATGGGCATTCCCCTTGCCCAATGAAAACAAGAAAGTAGCAGACAAGAAATTAAAGATATTTACACCATGAACTGGTACAAAAATGACACAAATTGGCGCATAAAAATTCACCAGAATGAAGAAAGTTACGTGTTTGATGCACAAAATCTTCTGGTGGAGTCCGAACCGCATATTTAATATGTGTCCCCCTCCAATGCTGAAACAAAACTAACGCTGTTGTATCTTGGTGAATAAGAGCCTGTGTTTTACATTCTCGTTTTGGAATAAATGTGTCACCTTACTGTGATATTGTGTTTTGGTGACTACTTTGTCTGTTCAAATCCTTCCAGTCTGCAAGTATTCACCCTCTGGAGGTGCGGATGAGGGGAAGATGCTGAAATGAAATTTCAGCTTGCAGAACACATTATCGAATGTCTGTAAAATTCAATATTGAATCAAAATCCCTGATGAAATCAAACCCCGGATGGCTGGAGCTGGCCTACATAGAGTAATGTGCATCTTATCCCAGACAGTAAAGTAATCTTGCCTGTGCCGGTTGAGTTTTCAGTCACTGAAATTTAACAGAAATATTGACTGCAGATGAGCTCTGCTGCAAATGTTCTTTGCCTTCTCCTTTTTTATCCCTTTCCAGGGGACTGCCACGGAGAAGTCAGCTTTTATTATTTTATTTCTGTTTCTTAGAGAGTGTAATGGGTGTAGGCACTTATCATCTTTCTCTGAATATTCACTGAGACATTATACAACACTATAGAGCATGTTTTGTCAAACACAAGTTAGAGCAATAGCTGGGCTGCAATGACACTGTTCCTTTAACATTACTGCTATAACAGCTTCCTCTCAGTTTATATTCCCACTGAACCCATCCATTCATCCAACTGCCTTGTATATCTCTCATGTCACTTGCCTTATTGCCAGAGGGTACGTGGGAGGATTGTGGAGAAGCTCAACTAATTTGGAAAAATAGAAATTATGATTTGATTTTTTAATATACTCTCAGTTGCCAGTCTATTGAGTAGGGTACACCTAGCCAAGTCAGATGCAGTCAAAAACAACATTACTGCGATAAATTCTGACTTTGTGAAGGTTGTAATGTTCGGTTTTTGTTGAAATTGCTGGGTGTTAAGTCAAGTTTATGGTTGTTTTGAAGGATGCAGTTCGGGTGCTGTTGAATATGGTAACACATACCAGTACCACTACTGTTGAGTGGTATTATTGTCCAGTAACGTATGGTACTGTTGAACTCATAGACTGTAAAATAACAGACATAGCTACCATCGGTTTGTCGACTCCCATTTTGAAGCCCCGAGTTCGACACTGTGGCTTTCGCACTTGAGAAGAAGCTGAGGATACTATCAGCAAAAAGCCTGTCACTTAAGGCAGTTTGTCACAGCTCAAATTTCCTAGGTTGTTTTTTATTTCATTCATTCATGTTGTTTCCTGTTTTACTTTGAAACTCACATATCTCCTTTCAGATCACTTCACTTCCTGCCCCTGTGAGTTTTCCCTCCCTTTTGATGACTTCACCTGTGTCTGATTGTCTGTCCCACCCTGATTAGCCTCACCTGTGTCTCGTTATCCTTCCCCTCACCAGAGTGTTTAGTATGCATCTTGTTTTCTCTCAGTGCTACTTCGTCTTAGCTCCTTGTGTGTCTAGTGTTCCAGCCTTTTGTTTCCCTGTGTCTTTTTCTTTTTTTTTGGATTTAGCCTGTTGATTGACTCTGACTCTGCCTCATTTCTATTGGATATGTTTGCCTCCACTCCACTGATAGTCCGTCTGTGTACCAAACCTACCTTTGGACCAGTAAAGACGGAGTTATTTTACTGGAACTGTGCATTTGAGTCCACTCTCACCTAGTTCACCAGTTGTTACACAGTTTGTCCTTAATTATGTGTAACTTTAAGCCGTAATAAGACGCAAACGGCTAAGTTATATAAAAATTCACTTCCTGTACAGTTCTCATGAAGAGGGAAGCTAGCTATAGACACCAAAACCATATTTTGTACCAGGCAGTAAACATGTTTATTTCTGCTGTAAAATTGGTCATTTTAACATGGGTGTCTATGGGGATTGACTTGCTTCTGGTGCCAGCCTCAAGTGGCAGCTCAAAGAACTGCAATTCTTTGGCACTTCCTTGTTAACTCATTTTTCAGCCATGGAGGTTGTCACTTGGTCAAACTATACTGAGACATTTCTGTTATTTAGCCTACCTTCACTGAAATATAGGACATTGGGACTTGAGTATTATCTCGTATGAAGACATTGGGACCTAAGTATTATCTCAAAGACATTGGGACTTAACTATTAACTCGTTTGAAGACATTGGGACTTAAGTATTATCTTGTTTGAAGACATTGGGACTTAAGTATTATCTCGAAGACATTGGGACTTTAGTATTGTCTCGTTTGAAGACATTGGGACTTAACTATTAACTCGTTTGAAGACATTGGGACTTAAGTATTAACTCGTTTGAAGACATTGGGACTTAAGTATTATCTCGAAGACATTGGGACTTTAGTATTGTCTCGTTTGAAGACATTGGGACTTAAGTATTAACTCGTTTGAAGACATTGGGACTTAAGTATTATCTCGTTTGAAGACATTGGGACTTAAGTATTGTCTTCTTTTAGGACATTGGGACTTGAGTATTATCTCGTATGAAGACATTGGGACTTAAGTATTATCTCGAAGACACTGGGACTTGAGTATTATCTCGTTTGAAGACATTGGGACTTAAGTATTATTTCGAAGACACTGGGACTTTAGTATTGTCTTGTTTGAAGACATTGGGACTTAAGTATTAACTCGTTTGAAGACATTGGGACTTAAGTATTATCTCATTTGAAGACATTGGGACTTAAGTATTGTTTCGTTGAAGACATTGGGACATACGTATTATCTCGTTTGAAGACATTGGGACTTGAGTATTGTTTCGTTTGAGGACATTGGGACTTAAGTATTATCTCGTTTGAAGACATTGGGACTTAAGTATTGTTTCGTTTGAGGACATTGGGACTTAAGTATTATCTCGTATGAAGACATTGGGACTTAAGTATTATCTTGTTTGAAGACATTGGGACTTAAGTATTATCTTGTTTGAAGACATTGGGACTTAAGTATTATCTCGAAGACACTGGGACTTGAGTATTATCTCGTTTGAAGACATTGGGACTTAAGTATTATTTCGAAGACATTGGGACTTTAGTATTGTCTTGTTTGAAGACATTGGGACTTAAGTATTAACTCGTTTGAAGACATTGGGACTTAAGTATTATCTCATTTGAAGACATTGGGACTTAAGTATTGTTTCGTTGAAGACATTGGGACATACGTATTATCTCGTTTGAAGACATTGGGACTTAAGTATTGTTTCGTTTGAGGACATTGGGACTTGAGTATTATCTGGTATGAAGACATTGGGACTTAAGTATTATCTCGAAGACACTGGGACTTGAGTATTATCTCGTTTGAAGACATTGGGACTTAAGTATTATTTCGAAGACATTGGGACTTTAGTATTGTCTTGTTTGAAGACATTGGGACTTAAGTATTAACTCGTTTGAAGACATTGGGACTTAAGTATTATCTCATTTGAAGACATTGGGACTTAAGTATTGTTTCGTTGAAGACATTGGGACATACGTATTATCTCGTTTGAAGACATTGGGACTTGAGTATTGTTTCGTTTGAGGACATTGGGACTTAAGTATTATCTCGTTTGAAGACATTGGGACTTAAGTATTGTTTCGTTTGAGGACATTGGGACTTAAGTATTATCTCGTTTGAAGACATTGGGACTTTAGTATTGTTTCGTTTGAGGACATTGGGACTTAAATATTATCTCGTTTTAAGACATTGGGACTTAAGTATTATCTCGTTTGAAGACATTGGAACTTAAATATTATCTCATTTGAAGACATTGGGACTTAAGTATTGTCTCGTTTGAAGACATTGGGACTTAAGTATTATCTTGTTTGAAGACATTGGGACTTAAGTATTATCTCGTTTGAAGACATTGGGACTTTAGTATTGTCTCGTTTGAGGACATTGGGACTTTAGTGTTGTCTCGTTTGAGGACATTGGGACTTTAGTGTTGTCTCGTTTGAAGACATTGGGACTTTAGTGTTGTCTCGTTTGAAGACATTGGGACTTTAGTGTTGTCTCGTTTGAAGACATTGAGTCTTTATTATCATCTCATTTGAGGACATTGGGACTTTAGTGTTGTCTCGTTTGAAGACATTGTGACTTTGGGCTCTCAGGAGGATGTATTATGAACAGTAATAATCCAGTTTAAAGTAAATTCAAATGGACACATTTGGAACATGACGTATGGTGTCAAACAGGAAGCTGAGTTCATCTGTCAGGAGTGTGGAGATACATCACCTGGTGAAAACTGCTAATCAATCACTGTAACATATAACAGCATCCCTTTAATGGACTTCTCTCTTGTTTCTGGCAGGTCTCATGGCTGACAAGAAGGATTTGTACATTGAAGAGGAGGAGGACGACAGAAACCTAAACTACGTCGCTCCGGTCCAGAAGACTTTGGATGAGATTCAGCAACTGGACAAAGATGATGAGAGTCTGGTCAAGTACAAGCAGACCCTGCTGGGGATGACACCAATGCTGGCAGGTGTGTGTGTTTATTGTTTATTGTTTATCTGAGGTGATAGAAGAGCTGGTGATTCACCCTGGTACCCAGTGTTGCTGCAACACTATTCACTCAATATAACGACTTGGTGCATAGTCCCTCGTAGTCATCAACTTCTGATCAAACACACACACACACACACACACACACACACACACACTGGAACAGACCTGCTTGCCTCAGCATCTCTAACCCAGCAGCCAGGCCATGACAGCTGATATCAGTAGAAAAGCTCTGACTCCCCCACTGCTGTAACTCAACACCGCCCCATCTACATCTTAGTAACACTGAAAACACTGGGAGAGGCTGTAATAAAGAAAGAAAAAGTAAAGAGGAGGGGAGGATTTTATTGTCTAACAGAGGCCATTTATCTTTTAATCTGTCCATGTTGAATCCCAATAGCCCAAAATACTGATGATGGAGTGGTTACTGTCTTCTGCAACTGATGTGTATAGACTGTGATATTTCAATATGTACAATTACAGCATTAATTTCAATGGGCTTTTAATATTTTTTTGCCGTTCTAGCAGTGTGGCTCTAGAAATGGCATTTTAATTCAGTCAGTCAGTCCTCCACATTGGCTCAGACTGAAATAACTCAACAACTAGATCAGCATTTCTCGAATGAGCGTATAGATATCCTCAGGGGTACTTTGGAGTTCTGCAGCGGGTCAGTGAGATTTTTCTTACTGTTAAATGAAAAATCATCAGTCATGCATAATTTCCAAAAGATAATTGCACTGTACCAAGTTTGATAAAACAGACTTCTGTTAAATGTCAACTGCCCCAACAAACACAGTCACATTCCCATTTCCATTTGTTCGGTTTGATTGTGGTTGAAATGTGATGGCGCTACAGCTGAAAACACATGTCTCGTCACATGACATACAACATACATACATATATATATAACATATATATATAACAAAAAATACCAAAGAAAGTAAGGAATTATTCATTTAATTGAATAGTTTTACAGCTTATTTATAGTTTATGTAGAATAAGCATATATTTCATAACATATTTTTTTATAGATTGCTACTAACTGTTTAACAAAAGACAAAAGGAAACCATAATGGGGATGGGTTTACCTTTTCAAAGGCATATAGCCCAGAAAAGGGCTTTTTTTACATATCTAAGGTGGCAATCTGAATTACCCACTGATGGATTACTATTAAATTGTGTGCAAAAATTCATGGTTTCCAGAGGATGAATTCTAATGACTTTGACGATATACTGACTCAATCCGAAATCGTCGAAATACGGCACTTGAGCAGTGATTTGCTGGGTCAGACACTGGCGAAAAAAGCCGCCCTTTAACGTATTTATGATACCAATCACCGTTACCCTCACCTATGGTCACGAGCTCTTGGTAGTGACCGAAAGAACGAGATCGCAAGTACAAGCGGCCGAAATGAGTTTCCTCTGCAGGGTGGCTGGGGTCAGCCTTAGAGATAGGGTGAGGAGCTCGGACATCGGGGAGGGACTCGGAGTAGAGCCGCTGCTCCTCCCCGTCGAGAGGAGGCAGTTGAGGTGGTTCGGGCATCTGGTAAGGATGCCTCCCGGACGCGTCCCTTGGGAGGTGTTTCGGGCATGTCCAACCGGGAGGAGACCTCGGGGCCACCCCAGGACACGCTGGAGGATTAGATCGCCCGGCTGGCCTGGGAATGCCTCGGGGTTCCCTCGGAAGAGCTGACGGAGGTGGCTGGGGAGAGGACTGTCTGGACTTCTTTGCTGAGGATGCTGCCCCTGCGACCTGGACCCGGATAAGCGGAGGATGACGAGTACGAGTACGAGGCACCGTTACAGTTTAAGTTCGCTCAGTGGCCTCAGGGGGAAACCTGTTGGGACAAGAGCGAAAGATAAGGCGGCGAAAGTCCGAGTAGGGCGGGCGGGAGAGGTGGTGGATGGGTCTAACAAACTCAGACTTTCACCCAGGAGAGTGATGTTTACGTCCCGTAAGATTAGAAAGTCAAACCCTGTTCTTTTGAGGGTTTGGCTTTCTCCTAAACCCAACCACGTGCTTTTGTTTTTGGATAAAAAAAAATGTGGAAAGTCCATGACCAAACGTTGATATGTGATGAGGTCGGAGTGAGAATGTGAAAACTATGACATTCCTGTCGCCTTTAGTGCTAATTAGCAAATGCTAACATACTAAACTAAGATGTGGGGATTTTTTTTAGCTCAAAGCACTACTAAGTACAAAGCTGCGAGCGTTGCTGTAGATCGCTGTAGCCTTCTCTTCACTTATCCTCAGATCTTTGAATCACTACCACCATCTATGAAAGTTTTACAAGACCATTTATTGAAGAAATAGTCCACCACATAACCTCCCATAAAACCACAACTTGTAGTTTTTTCTGTTTGTGTACGGATCAAACAAACAATATATAACATGTTGTATGACGTGCATGGTTACGTCCAGTCTTTATGCTAAGCTAAGCTAATCATCTCCTGACTCGATCTTCTGATCTAACTCTACAAGAAGAGTAAAATGAATGAATACTGTCATAACCAGACTGTTTTTCCTCACCAGACCCCAACGTGCCGAACATCCAGGTGACCAGATTGACCCTGCTGTGTGACATGGCTCCTGAACCAATCACCATGGACCTGACAGGTGCGTCCCTCTCATCACTCCTCTGTTTATTCTTCTCTGTCCTGCTTTAATGGCTGCGGATTTGGTTACTGATGCGCCCTGGAGCAAGGCATCTCACCCCACATGCTGCCTTTCATGTGCAGAAAGACTGCAGTGGGTGTGTCCGTGCTTGAGAGAGGAGATACAGCTAAATGTTTGCTTAGTGAGCAGTATTGACATGCTCCCCTGGGTGCAGGCGAAAGCGACATTCAGGGAGGGGGTGTGAGGTGTCTGTACATTCGTGTGTGTGTGTTGGTGTGTCTGCGGTGCATGGTAATCAGATGGCTGCAAAGAGATTATGTCACTCAGGCGATAACGTTGAGGAAAGAATCGATCTGTGTCTGTGAGTTCACCGATCACTGACTTGTGTGTCAGGGTGTGTCAACAGGACAGCAGTGGCTGTGAGTGTGCGATTTCAGCGTTTGGCTGCGTACATTAGCATTTTTGTTTTTTGTGTTTATGTGTTGTTTGTTATCTTTTTTAACTAATTTAATGGTCTGTCTCCAAGAACGAGTGAGAGCCGCTGCTCAGCAGGCAGCAGAGGGAGACAGCAGGGAATCAGGGCTCGACATTAACACTTGCCCAGGGCAAGTATGCTCCGTGTTCAGGCCAGTGGAACGCCTCATGCAGTTGTCTAGGGAAGCAAAAAGTAATTGTGATGTCTTATGTAACACTATCTGAAAATAAACTGTGTAAGAAGACCATCTCTGAAGCAACAACACCTTGTCCAACCTTGAAGCAGATGGGCTACAGCAGCAGAAGACCACACCAGGTGCCACTCCTGTCAGCTAACAACAGGAAACTGAGGCTACAGTTCACACAGGCTCACCAAAACTGGACAATAGAAGATTGGAAAAACGTTGCCTGGTCTGATGAGTCTGGATTTATGTTTCCAGCACATTGTTGGATCTATGCCAATTAAATATATGCCTGTTACTAGCAAGATGTACCTAATAAAGTGGCATTTGCTGGTTGTTGGGCTGATGGTGGCCAGCTGGAAAACATATCGCCCAACCCTTACATGTGTGTGTTTCTTCTTGATCTCACTGCTTGCATTTGCTCTGATTTTCCCTCGTCTGAGGATTCTCCTGCCTGTCACACACATGATTGCACAGTCACACACAAAAAGACACAATCACAGACTGCTAATAGGAAAGGTCACCTGGTTGCTAGGCGATGCTGACTTTGTACTACGCAGTTCCCTCTGATTCAAACACAGGGAGAGTATCGAGCAGCCTTTAATGTGCATGTTTCACTGTGTAATGGAAGACATGCTGAATTGCACCAAGTGGAAAGAGCTCAGTGCCGTTCTCCCACACCAGACAGACCTAATGCTTTCAGATCTGATCTCAATCACAGATGATGGATGAAGTAAAAGGTGGATGGAAAATCAATTGAGTAACCTCTGCTTGTACTTGGGCGATACAAAATTTAACAGAAAGACTGTATTGCAAACTGGGAGCGTGAGTTTAAACCAACTCTTGGCAATTATGCAACTTAGAGACAAAATAAGTCCCTGACTGGGACCAAAGCAAGACAACTCTAGGTCTGAAAGCACCCCTACATTTTTAAGAGGGATTACAAACTGCAGCTGGGGATGTTTACCAGTCAGACACAGTCTAATGAACGATGCTATCCAATTGTTACTGTATATGCCGTGTTGTTTATTTATCCATCCGATTGCTGAATAAAAAGAAACAATCTCCCTGGAAACCGTTCAAACAGAGATTAGATTTAGTTTGGATGAATGTGTGTGTTCGTGTTGTGGAGCTAAAGAGAAGAAGAGAAATTGCAGAATGCTGCGTGAGAGAAAAGCTTCTTTCATCATTAATCTATCGCATAAGCAGCAGCAGGGTAATAATCGGTCCTGCTGGTGTATCATGTTGCAGTTAGATAGCCGAGCCGGCACCAGGCTGAATGTGAAATGGACTTTCCACTGGTGGCTGAATGCATTAGAGACCTCATTATACACTATAGGCTGTTACCAATGCAGCATGGTGCCCTAAGTGATGACGAGCATTTACTACTCTGCATGTGTGTGTGTCTATGTTGGAGAAACATGGGGTGGCAAAGTGGGGGGGGGTGTACATTGCACCATAGTAGAGATGATGGCTGTGCACTTTGAAAGTGTGAGTGTAGAAGAGAAAAGAGATACTCGCTGTTACTGCACGCTTCACTGGTCGTCCCATCAGAGACCTTTAACTTCTGGTTGTTTGGGTCCATGTCAGCGTCTCAGTTCATAAGTGTTCCCTCTGGCACTAAGGTGTGAGCTCTGACTACAGCCAGCAGCTGAGCCTCTGTCAACACAGGCAACACCAGGACTGTGCTTTGTGGCCTAGCAGCCCAGTGGCTACAGGAAAATGTTGGTGTCGTGGTATCAGCTGACTTTTTCATCTGGAGGAGGATGGGATCGTGGATGGTGATGGTGATCAAGCTGTAACCCAAAAAACAGGTTGTGATTTAGAGTAATTTGTGTGTGTTTCTAGCGGCTTTTTAACCCCCCAGACATGGGTGTAGAGAGATCACTGCCGGGATTGTGCCACTAAAATTGGGTATTTTTAGCCGAAACATTTTCCAGCTTGCCTAAACCTAACCACAGCATCGTTCAAATGTAAAGTTTCAACTTATCTGCTACACAACAATGTGCAAATGTAACATATTCAACCACTGTAATACTGTAAGAATCTATCCTTAAATCAGTATATAATTCTGACTGATTATTACTTGGGTTATTTCTGTAGTTAAGTCATCATTTCTTAGGTTTGGGAGCAAAGCGAGATCCTTTGAAAGACCGACAGGCAATCTTACTTTAAATCCATCACAGACCGACTTATTTCAACACTGATCTGTGCACTAAGGGTTTTATTAATGACATGATAAAAGAGAGCACTCACTTCCTGTTTCACCTAAATAAACTGGCTGAACTGTTGGCTTGTTTGCAACCTCCCTGGTGTCACCCATTTTAATGAATGAGCGTTATTAGTGGTTGTCAGACTCATAGATATGGGTTAGCGAGGGACAGCTACGTCCAGAAGGCCACTATCAGCCCATTAAAGGCCCATTATCAGTTCAAGAAAGGATTTGTTACTCTTTAATTAGATTTAAGCACATGGTTAGGATAAGAAAAAAGGTCATGGTATAGTTTTAAATAAGTTTTAATACATCACATGACAAACGTACGTACATCAGTTAAAATGAGTCGATGTTGACTTTTGATTTCAGATGGGACACAAACCCCATTCTCTTGGGTAAAAGTTCTGTGGGGTTTTTTTACCCACTCACCATTCTGGCCAACTCTGTGTATGGACTTTCTCACTCTTCATACTATCATTACATCACCTGACTTCCTACTTAGCTCCCGATCTCACTAGAGATCACTGTCAAATGATAAACATGGCAATTGAAAGGGCTGATAACAGCCATCTGAACCTACTCGTAGTTGTAGCAGGCCCCTTCCAACCCAAATCTATGAGGTCAAGTGAAACATTTGAAGCAAGTACTAATCACTGGACCACTCTGACCACTTTTTAGTGCCTCAGATCATTGCACTTCGTCTTTCTGAATTCTTTACTACATTTTTGCTTTAAGTATTATCCAATGTATCACTTCCTTTTTATCAGCACTGCCACTAGACTTAACTTTCAGATTTATTCTTGCTCTCAAGACACTTTCTTTGTTATTAGGGTCCGGGCAGCTAAGCTGCCAGGACGCTATTGTAATCCTAGGTATTCTTTTTCTTTCTTCTTTCTTCTTTCTTCTTCCGAGGAAATCATACTTCCCATGGGTGAAAACTCATGCTAGATATCCTCAGCTGTAAACTCAAGCCAATAGTCCTGATGGTGGCGCTACAGCAAGTGTCTAAAGTACACCAAACTTGCTACAGAGCATCTTCAGACTGTCCTACAAAAACTATGTTTCTCAGATTTTTGATTTATCAAAAATTGAGCCTACAGTGCATCAAAATGTTTGACTGTAAACGGTACTGTAAACATATACATGCAAATTCTTGCTAAATAAATCTTCAATGTTCATGAAAAAAATGACAAAATTCTAGAGTCATGGCAGATGATGTGTGGCAAATTTCAGAATTTTATCTCAAAAGCTGAATTTTTGACAGCATTTTGAATTTTGCTCTAATGTGAACAATTGGAGTCAATGTAAAAATGGCAGTTTTAAACATCAGTTTTTCACTTATGGAGCAAATCAATCATTGTTACAAATAAATTACCAACATCTCCATGCTCTCTAGATGCAATATGTGTATTTTCAGATTTTGGTTTCGATAACTGAATTTTTTTACAGTGCTTTGAAATCTGCTTTTCCATGCATGGACGGCTGCTAAACCTGCATGTCTGGCTTAGTCAATTTGTGAAGCTACACATGAATTGTCACTGACTGATTAGCTCAGTGAGATAGAAATTGATTCTTAGTCTCAGAGGTTGTGAGTTCAAGCCTCAGCTGATGCAAAAGGCAGATTGTGTTGTTAAATTCCTAAATGTCTTCCAATTCTTCTGCTTGTTGCTCAGAATTGCCTAAAAATGCCCGGACCTGACCCATCTTTTAATGTGTCTCTGTGTCTCAGTGGATACAGGAGTATAACCACCAGAGATAAGGATTCTTCACCCAATGGGGCCACACATGCAAAAAACATATGCACAATCCTGTGACCTAGTTTGGTGTTTGTCAAACGTCAAACAAATGTAAACATTTTACTACAAAATGTGCTGTAAACCATTATTTCTGTGTGAGGTAATTTCCCCGCAATAAGGTTTAGCACAGCACTTTGGTCTGTGATATATAGTGTGTCACATACCGCACTGGCCTGGTGCCCCACCACACTACACAAAGCAATATCCTCGACCATGACTTTTCAGTGCCTTGGTGCCCTAAATGTAAGCACCGGCTTTGTTAAACTTTCATGTTCTTGCAGGGTTCAGGGTTGTTCTGCTGAGCACGCAGGCTGCTACACACTCACACACTCACGCCAAGCAGGCGGCCTCTCCACTAATCTTTACCCCACATTTATTGTGTGCTTTAGCTCCAGTGTACCATTGAATATAAAAGTTCATTATGCAGAATAGTCCTTAGAGTGTTGAATTATTATATTTTTATAACACTGGGTTATAACCACTGATGCAGCATGCTCTCATGCTAAACTATGATGGTAAACATTAAAACTAGACATCAGCATGGTTAATATTGTTAGCACGTTAGCCTTTTCCTCAAAGCACCGCTGTTTTGTGTCCGTTCATCTCTCAGTTCCATTGCAAGCGAGCAAGCAGGGATTTGTGAGTGATTGCATGTTCAGTGATTCATTAGCTGAACGTACGACAGAGGACGTGAGCCCTGAGTGATAGACAGTCACTGAGTTGGTCTAGCTTCCCTCCTCCTCTTCCCTCCATTTCATCTCTTGAAGTCTCAAAGTAGGAAGTGCCAAATAGGCGTCTCAAAAATTTACGTGCTGTACATTTTAGGGTCAGACTTCAGCTTTCAGTTTGCAAACAGTTTCTTTATGAAATTAAATTCTCAGTTTTTAGTTTACTATTTGGCAAGAGAAACTAAACATTCAGCTGTGTTTCAGTTTAGTGAGTGAGACTGTGTGCAAGTATAGCACCGGTTAAATGCTGAACAATTCAGCGAACAAATCTTTTCAAGAATTTTTCTTATGAACAGATTCTAGTGATATAGTGTACTGAAACAACACACCAGACGTTCCTGCAAACCATGGTTAACGTTACATTTGCATGTTATTCTCTAACACATACGATAAGACTTTATGTGTCCTCAACCTGTGGTTAACGTGTGGTCAGGTTTAGGCACAAAGTCCACTTGGTTATGGTTTGGAAAAGATCATATTTGGCTTAAAATACCCAGTTTGGGGGGCACAATCCTGGCAGGAGATGCAGCCATGTCTTGGTAAAAAATCCACCACTTCTCGTGCCTAAAAAGCCAGTGAAAACACCCTGATGAGTTGCTACGAAACACCCACATTTGGAGCCTAAAAAGCTGCTGGAAACAACAATAACTTGTAAAATTACAACCGGTTATGTTGTTTGTTGGTCTTGAACAATGCTCTGGAGCTTGTCAGGGGTGTTGTCTAGGTGTCTCCAGCATTTCCTCCACCTGCAGCAAAGTATAACACCAACATTTTCTTTTGGTGATTGTGTTGACTGAAAATAACTCCTTTCCCATCACTAGTGCCCATACAGCCTCACAGAGCTGGTAGTATCAGGCAGGTTTCTCTCTCCTGTCTTACCTCTAAACTTACTAGATACTGAATTAACTATCAAAGGGCTGAGGGTGAAGTAAGAGCACAGGGACAGCTTCTCTGTGATCCACTTTAATGTCTGAAAAAGAATGTAGAACAACTGAACATCGACAACTACAGTGGCATCTCACATCTTATATATCACTCCGCCAAACTTAATCATAACTCTCATTACCTGCATGTAAGGCGCGCATTATGAAATACTTCCAAATTTAATGTAAAGAGCAAAATAAAATATGAAACAATGTACGGATGGTTGCCCGTTCACTTATGTTTTAACAGATCTGACGCTACTATGCGCCCCGGCTGTATCTAGGCTAACGGCTAACATGCTAACTATTATTTTTATGTCACTAGTCACTTGAAACAAATTTAGGACGATAGGAGACAGGTTGAAATAAACCGAAATTTCCCTTTAACATTAAATTATGCAGATGTAAAAAAAAATGAACCGAGAAAAACAAGACAATCTACTGGATTCGTCCTCAGGAAAATAAATCTCATCTTACACTAGCATGGCTGCAGACTCTCAGTCGTGTAATGTTGTCATCCATCAAGGTGGAGCTATTATCAGCTGCTTTATACACTGTTGGGGAGTTTTAGCTACAAAAAATGCATCATGTCTTTTGGATTAAGATTTAAATCTTGTTTTTCTTTTAATTTTTTCTGAAGCAGCAGCTACAAAAAATGTGATTTTCTTACATCACAACAAAAATAAATACATAAAATAGGTCATAAAGCAAATTAACACAGTGTAAGGGGCATCTTTCAGATAATTTATTCCTTAATATTCAGGGATTCTCTGGCATCAGTACAGTATTTCAATATTTGCCCAGTGTGAGCTTTGGCTGTGTGTTCAGTGTGTAGCTTTGCCGGCACATGTGCATCCTTGCGTGCATACTTGCATGAGTACATTCTGTGTGAGGGTGTGTGTGAGTGCGTGTGGGTGAGGAGAACAGGTAGACAGCTCTCCACACTGACCTAATTTCTCAGTCAGACGCTCCCGGGGGAGGCCAGCATCCTTTCTCTGTTCTGTCTCCAGGGATGAGAGGAAGGAGAGGAGACGAATCACAGGGAGGAGAAGAGAGAGAGAGGAGATTTACATACCGCAGTTCTTAGAGAGAGTGAAAGAGATTAGAGACAGAGATGGAGCCGTGAAAAAAATCATCTGCCGCTGAGGAACGGCTTTATTAGCTCCATGACATATGTTTCTGATTTCATCTAATGGGGAATTAAAAGTGTTTCTTGTGGTGATATAAAGCTCCCAAACCACAGGGGGTGGATTCTCAATTAAAGTGAAAACATGAATGTCAACATAAGCAGAGCGGGGAGAGCAATAGAGCAATATGCCGATTCTTGGAGGCTTTTACTTAAAGTGCCACAATGCATATATATATTTAATACGGGTGACACCAGTGGGAATCAAACCTCTAACCCCTATGCAGCACACTTCTGATGGAGCTGCATGCTCTGTTTATGTGTGTGTTATCTGTAGGTCACTCCCTTTCTTTGCCTGTCCGTCTTCTGCCTCTCTTCCTCATCGTGTCACAGCTGTCTGTTTTTATTCACCCCGTTCCTCTATCTCTCCTTCATCTCCTCTCCTCTCCTCCTTCCTCTGTTCCTCCCTGTCCATTAGGAGGCACTCAGGACTGATGGTTGGGTTTAAATTGAGATATAAAGTGATTAGGCGGTGGATGAATTTCTGATTGCTGTGCTTTTACAGTGGCCCAGGATGCTTTTTCCTTTCTTTTCAATATGAACTCATTCAACCCAACAGCACGCCAAAGGCAATTGTGGTTTTACCAGTGACTCTAAATAACCAATATTTCAGAGTAGAACAGGGGTATGAATGCAGAAAGCATCCCACCTTTAAAGGGTAACTGCTATTTTTCAACTTAGACTCTATTTCCCCATGTTTTTGTGTCTAAGTGACTAATACAGAAAGCAACTTTTGAAATTGTTTTAGTCTAGAGCAAGAGGGCAGCATTTGGCAGCAACAAATCAAGCTGCAATGTAATCACACAGGGCATTTGTGCACTGTCAATTTACGTTCACTTAAAGTGCTTGTTGTTGCCACTGACAGGCTCAGAATGTTATTCTAAGTGTCAGAGAACATTATGGAAAGGTTCCCTACGCTTTAGCGTATGATCCTTTCTGTTTAGCCAGAAACAGCCCCACCAGACTCCATCTGAATAAATAGCTATTTTAGCTTGTATAGAGGCAGCATATGTTCACATCTAACTGGGTGAATTAAGGGTTTATTGCAACCAAACCAGAGTTTGTGATTGTTGGAACAGTGGAGAGATGAGCCAAGATGATTTTTGTGAATTTCATTTTGTTTCTGTTGACTTCAAATCAAGCTCATTTTTTGATCATAAAATTGCTGTTTATTTAAATGGAGTCTGGTGGGTTTGGCGATAACAATTTCGGGGCTGTTTCTGGTTAAACAGAAGGCTCTTACTCTGTAACAAAAAGCTCTATCTCTACAGGGATCCTTTCCATAATGTTGTCAGATACTTAAAAAACAATCTGAGCCTGTCAGTTGCAAATTCAAGAACTTTTAGAGGATGTAAATTGAAGGTGCACAATTGGCCCAAGTGATAGTACGCTCTTACTCAATACTGGACCAGTTTCAAAAACTGTTGTTTCCCTTAGTCACTTCAGCCCCGTTTCCACCAAACACTTTCAGTACGGTACCTTTGGAACCAAAAGTAACCCTTCAGACATGGTACCTAGAACCTAGCGTTTCCTCTGCAAACAGTGCTCTTAAATGTGGGGCGACTGAGGTCCTTCAACATCTGCCGGACTATGCTCAGGATTTTCTATGAGTCTGTGGTGGCCAGTGCTATCCTCTATGCTGTCGTGTGCTGGGGCAGCAGGCTGAGGGTGGCGGACGCCAACAGACTCAACAAACTGATCCGCAAGGCCAGTGACGTTGTGGGAACGGAGTGTGACTCTCTGATGGTGGTGTCAGAGAGGAGGATGCTGTCTAAGCTACGAACTGTCTTGGACAATGTCTCACACCCACTCCACCATGTGCTGGTCAGGCACAAGAGTACTTTCAGTGGGAGACTCATACCACCAAGATGTACCACTGAGCGCCACAGGAAATCATTCCTGCCTGTGGCCATCAAACTGTACAACTCCTCCCTCTGAGTGGCCCTGAGACTTTTTCACACACTGCAATAATTTAATTTAACTTGTGCAATAACCCCATTCACCCTGACTGTTTATATTCTGTTTGTGTAAATAATCTTGTTCAGTTTACAATATATATATGTATATTTATATATATATATATATATATATATATATATATATTTATTTATGTTTGTTAATAATTCCTGTTTATTTAACTATATATTTGTAAATACTATTGTTTAAATTTCTTATATTTTCACGTATCTTTCCTCTCTTACAAGGAGCACCTGTAACATAAATAATTTCCCCTCTGGGATCAATAAAGTGTTTCTGATTCTGATTCTGTTGTTGTCACTCACTGCTCTGTCCAGCACTCACTGTATTTCCTTCTTTATCAGTCTGCACCTTGTTTATCGTTCACAGAACGAGGCTGCACGTCGACATTTTCAGAACAAAATAAAACAGGCTACAGTGAGAGTGTCCTGATGGGATGTTTAGAATACTAGGTGTGTGCATTTAGTCCTTCTCAGGCAAGCTCAGGGGTTTAGTGTTGCTGGAGCCAACAGCAATAACGCTCTGTGACGCTTTTTTTCTCCACGTGAGGATTAGAATATATGCAGTTCACATAATCCAAGCGCAAATTCATGGTCAGAGTTGCCATATTAAAATTTAAGGTGTGCTGCATATACATCCTCAACTCATGCACTGAGTAACATTACAAGTTAATGTTCCACCTTCAAAGTTGCCGGCAGTCGGCCCAGTGAATTGAGATTTTTTTCCTCAGACTCCAGCTGCTGCTAAACATGCTTTATTTTTTTAGTTTAGTTTATTAATGTAAAACTTGCCACAATATGAAAAGGAATTACAAAACCAGACACAACTCAGCCTTGAGCAGAGTGACCGTCCTCTACTGACCAATCAGACTGCAGTGTTCACAGCTCCACCTTTTAGTACCAGATCTGTGTGCTAGGTACCCCAACAGAGGGGGGACCAAACATGGGGACGGTACAGAACAGCTCTATTGGTACCATCCACAACTTTCACAGTGAAATGGGAAAAAAGCGTACTGAATGGAACTGTACCGTACTGCTCAGTGGAAACAGGGCTTTAGACAGAAATACATGGGAAAACAGGGTCCAGGTTGAAAAATACCACAGTTAACCTTCGAAGTGTGACTTCAGTTATACATAGTCAAAAACACAAGAGGAAAATGCTCCAAATCCCCTGAACTGAATGTACCTTTGAATGATTTTATCATGTGGTGAGCCACGTTAAAAATATTGTATACCACTAAGCTCCAAAACATACTGTTGCTTTTTTCCAGCTGCTATTGTATCAAACTCAACTAAGCATTGCTCATGAGTTCCAAGAATGAAAAGCTTTCGAGTCATATTCTGTATTTTCACATAATTTATTTGAAGTAACTTTGCCACCTTTTATTCCTCATAGATGACAAAATTTGTGAGTGTATTTTGTTTTAGTTTCTTTACGCAAATCATATTCCTTTTTTCTCTCATCTGTTCTGTATTTATGGTTATTTGAAATCTTAATTGAAGCTCAACATGCCGCATGCTGTCCATCATTTGCTTTGATATTCAATAAATACAGTTTGGAGATAAAGAAAAACCACAGAAATACTATCTGATAAAAACTATAAGACATTTCTGGGATGAAGATGAGCAATTTTTTCAGATGGTTTGATGCAGTTCTGCTTTATTTATGTGAAAATAATCAGCAGTGTCATCATGCAGTGAGTCATTTGAAGATGGTGATGTCATTATGAGTCATACTGACCATCGGTGATGTTTTATTGTTGTTGTGCAGGAGACCTGAGCGCTCTGAAGGAGAAGACCTTCACCCTAAAGGAAGGAGTGACGTACAGACTAAAGATATACTTCAAGGTAAGACTGATGGATGCAGTCACAGAGGAATATTAAAGGATGGAGAGATCTACTGTACTTTACAACACGGATGGATTACTGTGTGTATGGATGGAGAGAACAAACAGGTATTTACTGTAAGTGATAAAGAGGTAGGAGGAGAGGCAGTGCTGAGTAAGCCACCATGTGCTGTACAGTTAAACCACAATATCAAACAAGACCATTATCATATTTAATGAGTCTTTTCAGTGCTGTTTCATTTCATAGTGCCAGTAAGGATTAATACCGGAGGGGCAACTTGTTTTCTAATGTCAGCGAGTTAGTTTCCAAAGTCTGATGATTGATTAGCTTTTCTAAAATTAGAAAGCCTTCCTTTGAAATTTATTGTTTGCCATGCAAGCAGGATGACTTTACGGATGATAAAGTGAGTCCACCACTTTGCTCCGGACTGAGATATCTCAGCAACTACTGAATGCATTGAGATGAAATTTTACGCTGACACTCCCCAGAGGTCGAAGCCGACTGTCTTTTCTGATCCCCTTGACTTTTCCTCTAGCGCGACCAGTAGGTTGAAATGTTTGGCTTTTACTGAATTATCTCATCTCTTTGGTACATGTATGAATTTTCCGGCTTGGACTCCTCTCTGTTGTGTTTGCATGTTCTCTCCATGTTAGCGTGGGTTTTCTTTGGGTTTTCCAGCTTCCTTCCGCAGTCCAAAGACATGCAGGTTACGTTAGGGACAGATAATATGTCATCACATCTCTTTCCATAGCTATGCAGATGATGCACAGCTCTACCTTTTATACCGTCAGACACCGAAAATTAGCTTTTCTTTATAGTTGCCTAGATGACATAAAAAGATGGATGTCCCAAAACTTCTTTTAAACTTAACTCCAAAAAGACAGAAGTTCTAACATTGGCCCCGAACATATCTCAAAACAAATTCAGCCACTCGTCAGCCCTCTCGCTGTGAACATAAAATCAAAAATCTGGGTGGTATTCTGGACAGTGATTTGATTTAGGAGCAACATGTAAAGAACATAGTCCAGTCTTGGTTTTACCAGCTGAGGAATATCTTCAAACAGGCCCCTCAGGTCTGAGCATCAGACCAGCCGTCTCTGTTCACATCTTTAAATCTCATCTGAATACTAACTTTTACAGATTGGCCTTTCCTGACAGTTGAGAAGACTTAAGCCCCTTTTAAATAGGAATTGTGCAAATTTGCAGGAAAGCCCAATCAGTCTTTTTTCAGCATTGGCAGTATAAAAACAAAATCGGGGAGTGTGGCAAAATGCTGCCTGCCTACTTTTATTTATACAGAATGCGCCTTTTTCGGGGCAATGGGGGGCGTGAGCAAGTAACAAAACGTGTAGCTCAGCGTGTGACGTAAACAGTGACGTGGGAGGGAAGCTGCGGCTGGTCAGTCATTCGCGATTCTGTCATAAGTCGGCCCGTTCTTCACCGTCCCCGTCATCTGACAGTTAATGGCCTCTTCGTTTGCGTGGGCAAGGAGGGCGCACAATTCTTTGTCTCCCCAGTTGCTCATCTTTACAGTGTCTGTCAGGTTTGTGTTTCCTTCTTGCTACTAGCTGCTCGCTAATTCCTGCTATCAGCTGTTTCCTGTTTATCCACCGCCAGTGGGTCTCATGTGCAGTGTCATCAACAGCTCCTCCCACAAGTCCTCAACAGCCCCTCCCGTTGCAGAAGGGCACCTCGGTCTGTTTAAAATAAAAGGGTTCTGCCAATATGTCTACCCTACTGGGCACATCGGATCAACTCGCCAATCCGGCTTTGTGTGTCTAAATGCTCGCAGCTTGCCGGCAAAATGGCCCAACATTTGTGGAATCTCTGGCAGTGTAAAAGGGGCTTTATTGTGTGTATGGGAGTATATGTGTTTACAGCCATGTGTGTATGTGTGCATGCTTACGTGTTTAAGTGTATATGTTGGTGTAGACATTTGTATATGCTTATGTTTTATTAGTATCACTTTTGTTTTGTATTTTCTTCACCTTGGAAAGCACTTTGTACTTTCAGCTCAAAAGTGCTCGACAAACAAAGTTAGTATTTTTATTATTATCGATTTTTGACTCAGCTACAAATGAAATGTACAAATGTAGCATATCTGTGATTTGGAGAGATCTAAAGTCCTAACATTTATTCCGGCTAAGATCTGATTAGCAGGTTGCTCAAGTACAGCCTCACAGAGCTGCTAGCTTTGCTGTTGACTCCTGTTGTGTCAGTTCCAATTATAAGAAAGGAAGAAAAGAGTCTACTCTTGTTGGGCAAGTTACTCTGCTAGCTTTGCTGTTGACTCCTGTTGTGTCAGTTCCAATTATAAGAAAGGAAGAAAAGAGTCTACTCTTTTCTTCCTTTCTTATAATTGGAACTGACACAACAGGAGTCAACAGCAAAGCTAGCAGAGTAACTTGCCCAACAATAGTGAAGCAACCACTGCTCCTGTTTGTGCTTCATTTTTGCCCAAATAATTTACTGAAGTGATCATCACGTTGTCAGCTGAGTGAGTACAAAGCTCTCATTTTGTCATTGGTAACTGCCCCAAATTCCTCCCAGTTCACATTTAATATTAAGCACAACTATGGTAGGTCTTTCTTCCTCTTAATAACTTTCCATTAATCATTCTCTCTAATGCCCCTCTGCATTAATGTCTGAGTATTCTTTCTCCACTACCTTGTATCACCGTCTTTTCCTTTTTCTTGCCGTCTTCTCTTCATCTTCATCTTTTCTCTCCTTGCCCCACCATCATCATCACTTTCTCACAACCCCGTCATCTTCCCCTGTCCTTTTCCCACTCTGTAACAAACAAACCCCTCGGCACTCCTGTAAACACACAGCAGCTATTTCCCAAGCTGCATCCTCATGTCATGTTCACTATAAATAAATAAATACAGACTGCAGACGATGAAGCGTTTTTGAAAGGAAATGCAGAGCAGTTATACATGAGAGAAAGAGCGTACCCGGAGGCTATAGAAAGGATGTTTATGGAACAATGATAACATTAAATATTATTAAGTATTTCTACATTCGCCCCGTTAGCCACAAGAATAATGCACCAACAAACAACAAGGTCGACCCAGGAACTCGATTCAGCGGTCATTGCTGTTCATCATATCTGTAAAACTCAGTGGAGCTGCTGGTAAACACTGAGGGAGAAGTTGAATACCTGATTATACACTCACCGGCCACTTTATTAGGTACACATGTTCACCTGCTTGTTAACACAAATAGCTAATCAGCCAATCACATGGCAGCAACTCAGTGCATTTAGACATGTAGACATGGTCAAGACGATCTGCTGCAGACGGGCTGGTCTGAGTATTTACTGGGATTTTCACGCACGGCACAACATCTCTCATCTGAGGCTACAGTTCACACAGGCTCACCAAAACTGGACAATAGAAGATTGGAAAAACGTTGCCTGGTCTGATGAGTCTGGATTTCTGCTGCCACATTCAGATGGTAGGGTCAGAATTTGGCGTCATGGATCCATCCTGCCTTGTATCAACGGTTCAGGCTGCTGCTGGTGGTGTAATGGTGTGGGGGAGATTTTCTTAGTACCAGCTGAGCATGGTTTAAACACCACAGCCTACCTGAGTATTGTTGCTGACCGTGTCCATCCCTTTATGACCACAGTGTACCCATCTTCTGATGGCTACTTCCAGCAGGATAACGCACTATGTCACAAAGCTCACATCATCTCAAACATGACAATGAGTTCACTGTACTCCAATGGCCTCCACAGTCACCAGATCTCAGTCCAATAGAGCACCTTTGGGATGTGGTGGAATGGGAGATTCTCATCATGGATGTGCAGCCGACAAATCTGCAGCAACTGTGTGATGTCATCATGTCAATATGGACCAAAATATCTGAGGAATGTTTCCAGCACCTTGTTGAATCTGTGACACCAAGAATTAAGGCAAAAGGAGGTCCTCAGTATTTGAGGCGATACCTGGAACTTCCTCAGGCGTCTGAGGTCAGGGCCTCAGTGAAGTGAATATCGAGGTACTTGCAGCTGCTCCAAAACTCCACTATCATCTCCTTAGTTTTGCCAGCGTTCAGGAGTAGGTTGTTGTTCTGACACCAGCAGGTCAGATCCTCTACTTCTTTCAGGATGGCCTTTTCATTGTCATCACCACAGCTGTGTCGTCAGCAGACTTGATGGTGTTGGGGCTGAAAGTGGCTGCACAGTTGGGTGTGTACAGGAAGCACAGCTGGGGACTCAAAATGCAGCTATAAAGAAAGCGTGTGATGTGTGTGGGCAGAGGCAGAGGGAGTACTCGAGGGACTTGGCTCTGTGGGGAGAAAGAGATGTGCTGAGACTGACCAAAAATCTGAGTGACTGACTCTGCTCTGCTGTGAGGACACCTGCTGGACAGATGGCTTCACTGTGCTCTTTTCTTTTCTTTTTTTTTTAATGCAACCTCACCTCGAACAAGAAAATGCTCACATACACTCACTGTGTGTGTGAGCATTTTGCCTGAGATGTTCTTAAAAGCATGGAAATCAATATACAAGAAAGGTATTTATATTAGACAAATGTAGATCTATCTATCTATCTATCTATCTATCTATCTATCGATCTATCTCTGTCCACCCATCCAACCAACCAACCAGTTGAGTTTAGTCATCACTACGAGTACTGCTCAGCCTGTGAAAATGGTTGTATGATGTCATCATACTGATGTCATCCAGAGTTGTTATCTCGGTTTTAGGTTTGACATTTCAATATTGAGTAGAAAGCCTGCTTTAAAATCTGAAGACGGAGGTTTGACGGAAGAGGGCATTAAGACGGCAGGAGCAGTGTAATAAAAGAAACTATTACGTTGCACTGTGGGAAATGTAGTATCCACACTAGGGACTTAAAGTCACAGAGGAAGTAATGTACCACACACTGACTGATGAATTCTTTCACTCTAGTTTTATGCTGACTTTGAGGTGACAGTTTTATCAGTAACTGACAGACAAGTCAATGACAGATTCGGAGATCTGATGAAACTGTGTGTGTGTGTGTGTGTGTCTGCAGGTGAACAGAGAAATCGTTGCTGGCTTGCGGTACCATCATGTGACCTCCAGAAAAGGAATTACAGGTAAGTTCAGTTCAGCCTCCATCACATGTAAAGTGACAAGAACACATGAAGCAACTGAACATCACTCAGTGTCCATGTTCGTCATTTCTGCCCTGCAGTTTGACCAAAGAACAGATGATTTCAGATGCAGCTAAGCCTCCATCATGTGTGCTGTGCATCTATTATTGCAGTGGAGGAAAAGTAGCATCAACACAGTTAACATTTATGACCTAAAATTACACCCTGATGAAGACTCTGGTCGAGGCAGTTCACTAGACTTCACTCAGCTCCCTCTGGAGCCACAAACATCTTTTTGTCTCATTAGTCAGTAGCATTCTCCCAAGTGTCCATTTTCTGTCTCCCTGCAGTGGACAAGGTGACGTACATGGTGGGCAGTTACGGCCCCAAGGCAGAGGTGATCGAGTTTCTATGCCCGGTTGAGGAGGCACCCAAAGGCATGATGTCACGCGGCCACTATCAGGTCAAATCCCACTTCATCGACGACGACAAGAACGTCTGCTTGGACTGGGAGTGGAACCTCGACATCACCAAGGACTGGAATGAATAGAGGGAGAGAGCATGAGAGATGATCTCTTCCCTTCTTTCACTCCTGTTCTCCACCTCCCTCTTTTCCTTTCCCTTTCACCCTCCTCCATCTCGTCCTGCGAGAACAGCCTCGCGACGGCCCGAGTCAGGAGGCTCTACTCCTCCTCCTCTTCCTCCTTTTTCTCTTCTTGTCTGTTTAATGCAGGTGTCCTGATGGGGCTCCCCCGTCTCTCTGCCTTCTGTCCCTGCATTTATAGCCTTCTTCAGGATTCTTCTATATCTATAACCTGTCCATGCAGAGGCGTCCACACGACGGCGCTTTCTGGATGACCAGTCTACCTTTCCTTTTACTTTCAGTTTCCTTTCTCCCACCCTGCCTTCATGTATCAGCAAAAACAGGCGATAAAAGGAAGTCAGTTTGTGGCACAAAGGGAAATATGATATACACATACAATGCATAATGACAAACATCCAATAGCTGTCAAACAGACGTCCCCAAAGAGTTGAAATATGTGAATGCTCAGTAGGAACTGTGGATATACATGTCAGAACATCAAAGAGTAACACTGAAAACACACCAAGCAGTGAGGAAGTGTGGCTCATTTTTCTGTGGCCAGGAGGCGTGTTCATGTGTTTCAGGCAGGAACAAATCCTTTGTAACATACATCAACATGTCACAGCAGTCACAGGACTCTGTGTACAGGTGCAGGTATTGCTGCAAAGTCTGCCCAGCTTTTAGTCCGGCAGCACTTTCCCACAGAATCACACGGCCGCTGCAGCTTTCCATAGACATCGCATGGCACTTCGTCACTGCTTGGTGTGTTGTCAGTGTAAAGGAGGCCGCAGAGGGAGCGACATGATATGAAAAATACTGTGTGAGATGCGGCAGAGGCTGTAGCAACTCATGGAGGCCTTAAAACTCTGAGGGCACAAACATGGTCCATGTAAGTAGGCAAATACAGATACTACGAACTACCCAAGATTGATGTGAGTCCAGTCAAAAAGCTTAGTGCTGAGTGTTGCATCAATATGAGAGACTTGTTCTTATGGTAAAAAGAAAATCTATTAACATGTGCACATAAGATTTAAAAATGTGAAAAGTCCCTATCAACCCCAAAGACCCCATCGAGATGGTATGATTTAAGGAGGATGATGAATCCATAGCTGAATAGGGGGTCTAGACACTGGTGGTGGTAGAGGTGGTGAAGATGAGATGAGAAGATGGAGAAGTGCTGATGATCTGGATGAGTAGAGGAATGGACCTTTGTTCAGCTCGTCCTGGACTCTGGATACGATGGCTGGAGGTGGACGGGGTGGAGGAGGGCGTGTCACTTCTGCCTAAAATGACGGCTGACAGCAGCAGAGGAGAGCGCAGGTTTAAAATTTTGCAGTGGCATCCTGATTGGCTGAGAGAGAACTGGGCGGAGTTTGATTGGATAACTAGAAGAGTGAACAACCATAGTCAGCTGATTAGAGGAAGCAGTGGGAGGCCGTTTACACGTACACGGTGATTTTGATAAACGGAGACATCTTCCTTCGTTTGTGCCCTTCGTTTACACGCAAACGGAGATTTCTCCTCTGAAAACGAGTCTTTCTAAAAACTCCTGCCAGAGTGGAGATTTTGGAAAACTCCGGTTGCGCGTTTGCATGTAAACTGAGATAAACGGAGATAAACGGAGTTATAGGCAGCCGACGTCACAGTATGCGCCGGAACTTGCGCCTGTGTCAAAAGTGCGACCTATGTTGCTATGGTGACAATGGATACATGGAAGGCTTGAGCTTCTCGTTACACTGCCACCTACAGGTTTGGCATGCTCTTGTGTATATATACACGGGTAAGTGTAAACGAAGATCTTTTTGAAAACGGAGATGGTGAAATGTCCGTTTATGAAAATAGCCGGCGACGTGTAAACGGCCTCTGGGAGTGAGAGGGAGAGAACTGTGAATGGATGAGAGGCCGTTTACACGTTGCCGGCTATTTTCATAAACGGACATTTCACCATCTCCGTTTTCAAAAAGATCTTCGTTTACACTTACCCGTGTATATATACACAAGAGCATGCCAAACCTGTAGGTGGCAGCGTAACGAGAGGCTCAAGCCTTCCATGTATCCATTGTCACCATAGCAACATAGGTCGCACTTTTGACACAGGCGCAAGTTCCGGCGCATACTGTGACGTCGACTGCCTATAACTCCGTTTATCTCCGTTTATCTCAGTTTACATGCAAACGCGCAACCGGAGTTTTCCAAAATCTCCACTCTGGCCGGAGTTTTTAGAAAGACTCGTTTTCAGAGGAGAAATCTCCGTTTGCGTGTAAACGAAGGGCACAAACGAAGGAAGATGTCTCCGTTTATCAAAATCACCGTGTACGTGTAAACGGCCTCTGAGTCTTCCTGATTGAACTTCCGCACAGGGGTGTGAAATAATAGCATGAAATAACAAGAGAAAGCTGACCCCTTATGTTTTACTTCCGCTCAAACAACCACCACCTCTAGCTGAACATGAAGTCTCTTTAGACAGGGAAGCAAATTGAGAACACCTTCCTCCACAGACGCCATGTTTGTTGTTGCTATTAGCTCCATGTTGGCCCCACAAGGACGGACATTTGTATATCCACCAGTGGGTAAGAGCGCACATTGAGGGATGCACCAAATGCTGTCATTTGAGTTCTCATATACTTGCATGGACCATGTTTGTACTCTTAGCGTCAAAATGCACATTCCTCTCAGTCATAACTCAGTCACATCTGGACACAGAAATAATCCGTATTTTTTTTAGATCCAGTGTGACTACAGGATCCCCAGGGTATCATTATCTCTGATGTCCATTGCTAAAAAAATCTACTTTTAAAATATCATAGGAAGAAAATGTTAATTTCAACTCAAGATCTTTCCTGAAAAATCATCATGCTTTTAATTTAACTTCAGTATCAAAGTGATAGTGATATTTGTCCATACATCTGTGGGTACACTTCAAACAGGAAGTGCTCAGAACTAATTTGGCGTATTTTTATGGTGCCAAAAAAGGGCGTCAAACCCACCCCATAACTCCCTGATCTCATGGTGACATTATACTTCCTGTTTACAAGGCATTATGAAGACTGTAGTTCCAAAACTTAAAACAGAACTATCCCCCAAATAGAGGTACGACAAAGAATAAAAATAGGAGTGACACAATCTGGTCTGTTTTGTCTGTTTTTGTAATTACAAACTTGCAGGAAGTAACATCATCAATTATACAGGAAGTAAAAATAGATGTTTTAGAAACCTCTAGCAAGATTACCCTCTAAATATCCCAGTATTGTCGTTTTAAATCATTAATAAACTGGGGTGAAACGATGAATCACCTCCTCTCACAACGTGCACAACCTGCATTTTTGACCTGTGTTTTCTCAAACTCAGACATGGTGTATTTTAACATCGCAGTTTTCTTTCCAAACACCAGTTTTCTGGAGTCTTTGTGGAGCGTTTCGTAACAGCAGACCAATTAAAGACTGTAACTGAACTGTGCATAATGTAGAAAGAGATGCATGTATGTACCGTAGGATTTGATACTACTCATCCAGTGAAAATGAAAAGTTTCCCTTTCTAAACCTCTCTCATATTCCAAGGACACAAGGTGTGAATACGATCCGCTCAATGAAACATTTTAAGATGGTAGCTGAACGATGGAGTGCTGTCTGAGAAGTATATCAAGGGATGAATCGATTCCCTTTAAGAAAAAAAAAGAAATATTATTGTGTTGAGTCTTTGGATATGATAGTGTCATTGTTGCTGAACATATTGAACATTGAAACTCCATTTGAACTTGTCGTGATCTAAGACTAACTGTAAATGTTGGCTTGTTGGGTGTTGCATGGTTTAGCAAGATTCTCTCTTCCTTTTTTACGACTTTATTGTAAAATTTAATGTGATTAAAAAAAAAAAGATACTGACGCAATATCCAGATGTCAATGATTGCCATATTCTGCAGATACAGTTATTTACAGGGATATTTTTAAAGGCACAGACCAGCTGGAAACGGCTGTCTGTGTTTAATGCCCCAGCCTGTACCGACCAAGTGCTGCATCCTCAAATATTGGTGTCAAATCTAATATCCTGTATCTTTTAATAAAGGCAATTCAAACAGCAAAGTGGGACGCCTCTTTTGAAATATTTGTCCTGCATGCACATGAAGCACTCCAGGTGCTTATTACTGATAAAAGAAGGAAGAAATAACATGTTAATCAGCTTTAGAGTTGACAGCAGGTGTATTCTGTTACTTTTAGCCAGCTATTGCCATCTGTTTCATCTTTATGCTAAGCTAAGCTAACCAGCTGGCAGTGTCTTCATATTTACCATACAGACATAACAATGGTTTCAATCTCTTCAACTAACTCTCGGCAACAAAGTGACTAAGTGTATTTCCCCAAATGTCGAACTTTTCCTGTAAGAATCCAACATTTTTTGTTGTCCACTGACTCTTTGAAACCTGGAGCAACATCACTGTTCTTGTGCTGCTTTCAGACGCCTTTCGCAAGTATTTAAACCTTTGAACTCTGAACTAATTGGTGTTATTTCTTTCAGAAACAAAGGGGAAAGGCAATGAGCAACTTGGTGAAATTGCAAAAAATAAAGTCAAGTAAAGTAAAATAAAATAAAGTGCAGTAAAGTAAAATAAAAATAAAATAGAATAGAAAAATAAAGTAAAATTTTAAAAAAAAATGAAATAGAATAAAATAAAGTGCAGTAAAGTAAAATAAAAATAGAATAGAAAAATAAAGTAAAGTAAAATTTTAAAAAATGAAATAGAATAAAGTAAAATGCAGTACAATAAAATAATAAAGTAAAATAAAATAGAATAGAAAAGCAAAGTAAAATAAAAAATAAAATAAAGTACAGTAAAGTCAAATAAAATAAAAAAATAAAATAAAATGAAATAAAATAAAGTGCAGTAAAGTCAAATAAAATAAAATAGAATAAAAATAAAATAAAGTAAAATGCAGTAAAATAAAATAATAAAGTAAAATAACAGAATAGAATAGAAAAGCAAATTAAAATAAAAAATAAAATAAAATGAAATAAAATAAAGTGCAGTGAAGTTAAATAAAATAAAATATAATAAAACAAAATAAAGTAAAATGCAGTTAAGTAAAATTAAATAAAATAGAATAAATAAATTAAACAAAGTAAAGTGCAGTAAAGTAAAATAAAATGAAATAAAAATAAATTAAAAAAAATACTAAAATAAATTAAAATAAAGTAAAATAGAATAAAAAATAAAAAGATTAAATCAAATTAAATTAAATGTTTTAAAGCTAGGGAAAAGCTATAATAATAATAATAATAGTTATTATTACAATTATTATTATTATTATTACATTTAATTATGTTCCATTATTGTAATTCCCAGGCGTTCCTCCCAGGTTATTTCCTTATTTGTTTGATTTTTTTTTTCTTTTTACTAATTTTCTTATTTTTAATTTTCTCTTTTCACTCATTTCCTGTCTATATTTTGGGTTATTTTTCATTTTTTTCATCTTTCGTTGCTCACTGCCTTTTTCCCATGTTTCCCCAAGAAATCAAATAAATAATAATAATAAATCAATTTGCTGTCAGGTCTCAGAGGGTTAACTGAAATAAAAGTGCAATCTTTCTTTTCTTTCTGATGACACTTGAATAAAGTATACTAGCAGATATTTTATGAACAGTAAGTTTTATTATATTACATGCTTCAGTTGGTTTAAAACATGACCACACAGTATGTATGTCAGTAAATGTTACACACATAAATGTCCTTTTTTCCAATCCAACAATCAAGAGATTCACATCTAAATCAGTGAGATGGTTTTGTAAATCCTCTACCAAGACATATAAGAGAGCAACACTCCCACTCTGAACTAAAGAAACAATAATACTGTAACACTCTTCTCACTGTGTGAAACACTGTGGTGACCTGTTAAATGACTCACTGTGTCTCCTCAGGCTACAGCCTGAAATAACCTTAAAGGTATTATCATCACAGAGTCGTACAGCACACATATTCTCACTCTGTTTCAAGATAGGGAAGTTTGTGCAAATCTTTTAGTTGATTCAAAGAGGTCAAATATCCCCCAGTATCAGTCACAATACTAAAACTAGAAGCAAATCCTGGTTGTTTTTGAAAGACAGTAGAGTTCATAGAAAGCTGACAGAATCTGAACTCATTAGAATTCAAACCGATAAACCCAGTCCACCAGTTTAGCAGATCAATATGTTTCTCTTCAAAAGACAAAATGTGGCTCATATTGAAATGCGATTATAAAGAAGGATAATCTACAGAATCTACACAAAGGCAGAACTCTCTGATGTCACACGTCCACTTGTATCAACACCATATCTTAAAGTTTTAAAGCAGTACTTTGGAGAAATGTTGTGAATATGCTTACTCCCTTTCTTGACGAGAGTTAGGAGAGAGGATTGACCCGACAAACCCACATGACAGTGGTATCAATCTTCTCCTCTAACGCTGCAAAAACATCAGACTTTTCCTGAGTGTATTTGTGTGTGTGCTCTAATTTTGTTTTATCTTTGAAACAGCGTAGGACAATGGGACCTCCTTAAAGGACTCTCAAGTCGTTTTTAATCAGTGCTCGAAGTGGAAAACAATCAGTGTCAGTACACCCCTAATTTACAGAACCGCTTCATGAGTAGCTTTGCTAGTGGCAAGTGAATGACACTTCTGATCACTAGGGGTCAGCTGCAGGTGGTTTTGCCGATGCTAATGTTACAGCAACAGGATGTTTCTTGCTAAGAGTGGCACTACCGTTAGCAAGTTGCTCCCAGCATTTGCTAACATACAGCGATGGCGTGGCTTCCATGTTCTCCCTGTGTCAGCGTGGGTTTTCTCCAGGTACTCCAGCTTCCTCCCACAGTCCAAAGATGGACTCTCTCTACGTGTCAGCCCTGTGATAGTCTGGTGACCCGTACAAGATGTACCCTGCCTCTCACCCAATGTCAGCTGGTATAGACTCCAGCACATCTGCAACTCCTAACAGGATGAGCGGATCCGAAATATGAATGAATGAAAGGATCTGGCTTAAGAAGCTGGGTAATGCAGTTTATGTTATTATGAATCTCCCAGAGAACCTGACATGGAGAGGGCATGATGATGGCAGCAGCTTGTTAGAAGTGCCAGTGCGCAAGAAAAAGTCACAGTACATCGAAGAGTAAATGCAGTCCGATGAGTTCAGGTCCACTGCGAGCTATGTTTTAAACCTCTCTAAACCTCTCAACAACAGTAAAAACCAGTCATAAAACTTGTCTTCTGTCAACATATAGTCATGCTTTAAGACATGTTTTATCCCCCGTACATTTGTCCTTCCGTTCAGTCAGTAACATCTGCAGGGTAATTCAATCAGTCTGCTTCAAACTGTCATTTTATCCCACAGGACAGTAACAACACTTCAGAGCAGTATAATCCACACAATCTACTCAAGGACAGAGCGCTCTGCTGTCACATGTCCACATGTCCACTGATAAACCTCTTTGTCCGTCTGTTTGTCATCTGTCCTACTCATCTGTGAGCCAGTCCTCCTTGCCGGCTGTGGTCACCGCCGTGGTTGTGTTGTTGCTGCTGAGCGCCTGCTCCAGCAGGGCTCGCTGGGCGGTGGCTGGCAGGTAGAGGAAGGCGTAGATCAGCGCCAGGAGCAGCAGAGCCAGCAGCAGAGGGATGCCCCAGTCTGATGTCATTATGGGCTCCTCACAGCGAGCCTGCAGGAATGACTTGTTCTCCATCGTGTGCAGACAGGTCACAACTGTACTGATGTGGCAAGGTGAAGGAGGAGTAAATGCAAGGACTAGAAGAGGTTGTGCACAGTTTGTAAGGTCACACGTGCACTTTCAATGATCCAGCTGGTGTTTTCTCTGCATAAAATGGCTGCATCCAGACACACAAATACTCACACCTGTGGGATTTGAGACAGAGCTGTTGTTGGAGGCACTTTTATCCAGTTTGTTTCAAGCTTTTCAACTCCCCAAAAGATCCAAAGAGAGTGGAGGATAAATCCAAGATGGAGAGGCAGATATCATCCAGGTAGATTTTCATTCACAGAGCCCAGCAGAAAAGATGTACCATTAAAATTTGGCAATATTTCCAATTAATGGTTGTGATTTTATAGTCAAAAGAGAAAAAGAAAATCCAGTTTTGAAGCAAGGAAAAATAATATATCCGTCTTTTATGTTTCAGCGAAGCCTCTCTGCTTTGTCTTCTCCGACGTCTGACCAAAACATTTGCGATTTCCACTCAAACTGTGTGATGCCACGTGCATCTGTTTGTGTGTGTGTGTGTGTGTGTGTGTGTGTGTGTGTGTGTGTGTGTGTGATGTTTTCTTGTCACAGTGCACGCCCAGGTAAACCTGCCAATCTGCCACTCAAACCTAAGACGATTTGCTCTGAAGCGTTACATAACAATAACCAGAAACCCGACACTAGAGACATGACCCCACATGTGAATCCTATTCTGTAGAAACACCTGTCTCATTGACACACACACACACACACACACACACACACACACACACACACACACACAAACACACACACACACACGCAGTGGAAAGCAGATTGGGTTATGAAATTCCAATTATATAATAATTCTTGATCTTCTTAGCTGAAAACAGATTCATACCTGTCTGTGTTTGGGGATTACTTAATGAAAGAGCTGCACTTTATTCATCCAGCACAGTCTGTTCCAAACAATCAGCACTTTGCTAATAACGTGTTAGCCACGAGCTATTAGGAGGTCACCATGTGATGGAATTAGTGCGGGAAAATTATTAGTGTTTGGAGCATGCTGAAAATATGGAGTACAGAAGATGATGATGCTGGAGGAGCAGAGTGAAAAGTTTATATTGACATTTTGATCCTTTTTTTGCCTCAAGTCTGACTCTCATTGTCAGTATGGAAAAAACAAATAACTCTACATATTCTGCTTTGAATGTATGTCAATAAAAAAGTCCAAGTAGCCTTAAGCAATAAGCAAAAGTGTTTTCACACTCTCTCATATATCTTACTAAAATGATGACATTTCCATTTTTTGTTTTGGTTGTTGTGTTGTGTAAGACAACTTGACCGACAGCTGTAGAAGAACACTCCGAAGTCATTGAAATCAGGCACTTGGGCAGTGACTTGCGGTGTCAGAAACCAACGAAAAAAGGTGTCCTTTAATGTCAGCATGATACACAGCTGGTCGCCATTATGGTTTAAGGGCGCTTGGTGGCATCAGGGCGAAACATGGCAGGACACGAGTGAAAGATAAGATGGCGAAAGTCCAAGTGGGGTGGGTAGAAGGGGTGGTGGATGGGTCCAATAAACATCGACTTTCACCCAAGAGAGCGGCGTTGATCAATCAATCAATCAACTTTTATTTCATAGACTCAAGGTCCATTTAAAAGACATACAACATGTATGATGTCCCGTAAGATTCTAAAGCCGAATCCTGTTCTTTTTTCCTAAACCTAACCATGTGCTTTTGTTGTTGAAGGAAAAAAAAACAAACATCAAATCGCGTTGTTGTACCAACGTAGTGCATTTATTTTGAAAGAGACTGTATGTAAATGTTTCATTTCTTGTGAAAACAGAAGTGTATTTTGAAAGAAGACAATGCATGTAACAGGCAGAACTTGACTTGACCAACACACCCAGGGTGCCTTGCACGTTGTATCTGGATGTGGAAGGTCCATGACCAAACTTCAATATGTGACAAGGTGCATAACTTTAAGCCTTAATAAAATGTGAATGGGTGAGTTAAAAAAAAATGAACTCCCGTACAATTGACATGAACAGAGAAATTAGCTATCGAGACCAAAATTGTTTTTTTGTACCAGGCTGTAAACATGTTTATTTCTGCTGTAAAGGTGGGTATTTTAACATTGGGTCTATTGGGATTTATTCAGTTTTGGAGCCAGCCCCAAGTGGCCATTAGATGAACTGCAGTTTTTGACACTTAACCATTTCCTTAATTTTTCAGTCTCACAGGTTGCTGCTGGAAAGAAACGTAAAGTTTTAACATATCTCCTACATAATAATGTATAAATATAACATATCTGTGGTTTGCAGAAATGTGCAGTGCCAACATTTATTCAGGCTATTGGGTTGTTTCTGAATGAGAAAGCAAGCCAATGGCTTGTTGAATTTAAAAAATTAAGGGGAATTATTTTCAGAATTCTTTTACTGAATAAATTCAACACTGAACCAATCAGAAGAGGTGCCAAAAAAAAAAAACTCAGTCAAAAAATTGAGCGTAATTCTGTCCTAATGTGTTTATCATGCAGGTTGACATCACACTGGCGATAAAAAAACAATATATTGTATAGCTGTAATTCTTGTCTTAACTCACAAAACAAGTGGCCTACCTATACCTTCTGGTGGGGCACCAGGAGTGGCCAATCAGATTTCCGAAACTTAGAAACTTCACCTGCATTTTGGCTGAGATTCTAAATTCAACCCACTATCTCTGTCTCCAAATGTCACTGCATCGGGGTCACTACTCTCCGATGACCCTGGAACGATGGGGGCAGAGTTTCATCATCATTTACTGCTCAGACAAGAACCAGAAATCAGTCAAACAGAAAACACAACAGCACTTCATTATCTCAAATACCACATGTTCACAATGCTGGATGGAGCGTGTCATCAGAGCCGCTGACCCCTGCCAGATCAAGGTGTCGAGGAGAGGTCGAGGTGAGGGATTATGGACGTCATGAATAATGTGTGAGTGACCTGGATCAATCCTGACAGAGCGGAAACAGATGAAACTAGAAGGGCACTCGGAGAGCACAGACCTCCGCCAAGGCCAAATGCCTTATCTCATGATGTTAATGAAAGTGAAAATAACTTGTATATTTATATATATTTGTAAATATAATTTGTATATATATATATATATATATATATCTAAGACTGTATTGTCTATGTGTTTTTTCAAATACATGTGAGCCTTGAATTAACCATGTGGTCGTTTTCTCTTTATCACATATTTGTACTCACTGCTTATTATTGTACTTGCATGTACTCTTGCACCTCATGTCACTGCTTGATATTTATATTAATCTGTTAATTTCTGTGGACTGCCCTGGCTGCAGCTGAGGAGCCCCATCTGTGCAAAGGTCCCTTTAAAGAAAAAATAAATATTAAATAAATAACTTAACTCTATTGGCCTATAAGACACTTTTTTTTAAAAGAATGATAAGCATATGGGTAAATGTGGCGACAAGGAGTAGCCTAGGGGATCTGGCACTGTTCATTTTCATATTTAAATATAAAATTTCAGAGAACTAATATAAAAAACAATTGTCTTAATGTAAGTAATCAACTGTGAGATCTATTAGTTAAAAGTTTTACCTGGTCATGGGGTAAAATGTTAGGGAAAAACACAGCTACGGGAAACTCAAAGACAACAAATGGCCACAGAAAGGCGCCATGTGAACCTTTGTGTCGTCACATGACAGAGCTAATCACATGACGACAAATAAAAAAACATTTCAGTGTTTTCTGGGTCCATCACCAAGAAGCAGGTTTGCTGGATTACTAAATAACGTTCTAGAGTAAAACTCAGACCCCTCTCAAATCTGTAACACTGACTGATGTAACACAAAAACAAACAAATAAAAACAAAATAACAAAAATAAGGAGGTTTTACTTTGCAAGTTTCTCCATACAGCTCAAAAATCCTGCTTTTTTGGTTTCAAACTGACCTCAGCTGGGACTCAGAGCCACCATGTTATTGCACTCCAGTACAGTAGATGGCGCTGTACACGTTTCACCATAACAACCAAAGAAGAAGAAGAAGAAGAAGAAGAAGAAGAAGAGGCTGCGCACGACTTGTGGTTGTGTGTTTACATCTGTGTTTCTCTATAGATGTACACTTATTTTGGGCATGTCGAAGAAATATACCACACATTAGTCTTCGCTATTTATCCGAGGTAAGTTCTCAAAGCAGTCACAGCATAATGACGCTAACAAATAGCTAGTTATCTCATGGTGTTAGCATACAGTAGCTAGCAAACCACCGGTGCTAACATGCTAACCAGAGCATCCTTTGCTGCCACCTCCCCAAAAAGTTGTTTACCAGATTTTTTTGAGCACCAGTAGCAGAGATGGTGTCACGACGGGATATTTAGACAGGAAGACAACCTCAGACACAGGACAGACTGCTGTGTACTGGTCTTCTTACAGTCTTACACATGTCAACATGTTGCAGCACTGTGGTTGAGACATTCACTTCAATTAATGCTGAGTAGGTTTACTACTGAGCTTGAACCAGTTACATTTAGTCGAAGAAAATACTTGAATACACATTTAGGTACCTTATTGGAATGTTTCCCTTTAATGCTTGTTTTTATTCCACATGTCACACAACACCTACATTTGTTAGAACTTTGTTACTCTGCATAGTGATGATCAGTTTAAGACACATTAAACAGTGTATAAAGTAATTCAAATTGGCTCCATGTCGACCAGCTATAACATGAAGTGCTGCCTACTCACCAAGGCATCAGTTATGTAATGCAATAATATAAATGTTAGGAGGCATTGTCCATAACAAGTAGTTTTATTCGTGATTTCAATAAAATGACAAAGTGAGATATCAAGATAACAACCTTATCTCTGCAGGGCTGTTGGCGTTGTGTCAGTTAAATGCTGCACATGATGACCACCGAGCCTGCCAGCCTGGGGAGCCTGCGTGTGCTGTACCAGAGCGATGACTACATCGTGGTGGACAAGCACTGGGACATCCGCATTGACAGCAAGATGTGGTACGAGAAATACACCGTGCAGGCGCAGCTTCGATACCGCTTCCCTCAGCTGGCAGATCCCAGCACCTACTATGGGTTCAGGTCAGAATCACACTGAGTACATCTATTCACATGCATCACGGTAATAAAAAAGGAATAGTCTCAACGTGTTTCACTTCCCTCAACAGGTTCTGTCATCAGTTGGATTTCTCCACAAGTGGGGCTCTGTGTGTTGCCCTCAACAAAGCTGCTGCTGGCCGTGCTTACCGCTGCTTCAAGGACCGCACTGTCACCAAAGCGTACCTCGCTCTGGTATGAAATACAATTAAGGATAGACCGATACATCGGCCGGCCGATATATCGGGCCGATATTTGAGTTTTTTACTTGTATCGGCATCGGCCGATATGCGCGTGGGTTCGCGGATTTATTTTTCCCTGGCACTTTTTTTCATTTGAAAGTATGTGGTTAAGTTGAACAAAGCTGTTGAATTCTACTGTGTACAGTAGTTGTTATTTTATTTATGCTTCAGCTTAAATATTTGTTTATTTTATAAAGACATTACTGGAAGATTTAAGAGCACTGAACTCTTTTTTTTATTTGAATGTATAATAATAATAATAATAATATTCTACCTGTTCTACCTCAACTTTCCATCTTGTTTTAGTATTTTTTACTGTTCAATAAATGTTTCTTATTTTAAACTTCAGACCTGTAATATTTGTTATCATTGTGTCATTTTTTTATGTAAATTGAGGGAGCAAAAGCAGTATCGGCCCCAAATATCGGCTCAAGAAAATCAGCAGTCCATAATCGGTCATCGGCTAAGGGTGATGGAAAAAAATTGGTATCGGCATCGGCCCTAAAAAATCCATATCGGTCTATTCCTAAACACAATGACACACATGCACACAACAGAGTTATTACTGTACCATATGTCTTTTAGGAAAATATGTCTCTCTTTTCTTACACGCTCTTCTCTTTGTGTTTTAAAAGTAAGGAAATAAAATGTTATCCAATTTATTTTGCTTCCCCAGGTACGTGGCTGGGTGGAAGAAGAGACACAAACTTTGGATTTCTCCATTGGCAAGAACTCCTCAGAGGGAAAAACACACATGATGTGTATTGAGGGAACAGAAGGTACATGAACCTGAGTTGGCTTGCACTGCATTAAATTCAGCTTAACCAGGCTGATGGGAAAGCGCCTTATTGTTTTTCATGTTTTACATTTTAAAACATTTGCATAGGATTTTCCAGAAAGTTCAATGAATAGATGACTACAGACTTTTTACTTTTAGTGTTTCTTGTTGATCCCTCCCCTCCTTCTCTCTTCAGGTTGTGAGAACCCCAAGCCTTGCCAAACTGAGCTGACAGTGTTGGAGTACGGGTTGTATGACGGAGACCCTGTCACCAAGGTTCTACTGCAGCCACTCACTGGTAACAACACTCATTTGCTTCTTTTTATATACGGGAATTGAAGGATTTGTCTTGTCACCTAATTTAAAAAATATTATCTGGACAGTTTATATTTTGGAAACACTCGTCAAGTTTTCATGTGCTGGTGCAGACGCCTAAAAGCATATGCCAAGGCAAATGTTTTCAGGTTGTCCGTACCTCCATACTTCCAATCTCATGAAAACGATATCTCAAGAAGGCCCTGAAGAAATTTCTTCAACTTTGGGATAAACGTCCACTGGACTCAAGGATGAACTGGTTAGATTTTGGTGGTCAAAAGTCATGGACATCAGGATCTTGGGACTGTCTCATTCTTGTGATTTTGATATCTCAACAAGGCCTTTAGGAAAATTTCCTCAAATTTGGCACAAACCCCCACTTGACTCGACAATAAGCTGATTAGATTTTGGTGGTCAAAGATCAGGGTCACTGTGACCTCGTCTGTGTCATTCTTGTGAACACAACATCTCAAGAACTCTTAAAGGGAATTTACTCAAATTCGGCACAAACATCCAACTTGATTTAGGGATGTACTGATTTGATTTTAGTGGTTAAAGGTCAAGGCCACTGTGACCTTACCAAAAATGTTTTTGGCCATTGGTCAAGAATTCGTACATAAAATATGAAAAAAAATTCCCACAAATGTTTGATAGCATAAAATACTAAAGTAATTATATTTTCTGTCCAAAAGGTCAAAGGTCAACCTCACTGTGACATCATAATGTTCTGCAAAAATGTCTCTCTGGCCATTATTGAGTGTCATACTCAGAAACAGAAGGGGAGACGATTGGTTGGATACTGAATTTGTGACTCTAATCTTGAGTGTTCATCTTGAAATTTTTAGTTTGAAAACTTGCCAGACAATGGAATATATTTGTATTTATATTTAACATTGATAGAGTTTCTCTTAATCTTTCCTTGCCATGTTATTATAGTTGACTTTGAGATACCTTGTGTAATTCATGAAAATCCTCTGACACAGCTGTGAAAAGTCTTTCTCCCTTCTGCCTCCTTTTCCCCTCAGGTCGAACCCACCAGCTGAGGGTCCACTGCAGCGCAATAGGCCACCCCATTGTCGGAGACTTCACCTACAGCTCAGGAGCGGATGATGCTCCCTACCGCATGATGCTGCACGCCCACCTCCTGCGCATTCCCCTTGAACCTGAGCCCCTGCTGGTCACTGCTGGAGACCCCTTTCTCCCCGTGGAAGATGCCAAGTGGCTCCCGCAGCGCTCATTAAGGACACTGGCGGCCACTGTGGAGGCGCTGCTGGAGCAAAAGGTGGAGGAGGACAGGAAGATCAAAGAGGAGAAGAGAGAGAAGGCGAGAAGGGAGGAGGAGAGGAGGAAAGGACTCCGGGAACAGAGGACTAAGGAGGAGAGTGAGGAGCAGAGGAGGCAGTGTCAGCAGTGGCTGTGTGAATGGGCTGGAGACTGATGAGTTGTTATTTATTTTAATTTATTTTAGCTGTTTACTAATGAAGGCCATGTTGAGCATGCACGCTCTATCTCACTGATCACCTGCGTTACATTAAATAACATAAATGGAAGTGAACCAGCACTTTAATTTCCTTACAAACCAGCTACAAACACATTAGTAACAGCCTGCTCTCACACCCAGGGCATAAAAAAGCTGCTTATTCAGTGGCCCTCTGTGTCAGTCTTTCAGTCAACTCCAGTGTGAACTTATTAGTGTCATTATTATATGTTCAGAGCAGCTCAGGGCAGGTGGGAGGGGAGGTGGACGGGTCCAGCAAGTGCAGGACTTTGACCCAGGAGACCAGTGTTTGTGTCCCATGTGAGATTAAGGATGTTTTCATACTAGGTACAATTGATTTGACCATCTTTTTAAGTGGACTCAGGCACAGATTGGGGTACCATGCTTGGGTACGGTACTCAGCATTCACACAAATCACAAGAACTGGACTTTGAGGTCAAGTTTACTTGGATACTGACCTGAGTCCCTAATATGAAAGCCCCCTAGAGATCAACCTTGAGTTATTTTGTCACGTGACTGTCAACCACCTGTGAACATGTAAGCTGCTGCTTTCTTAATTCAAACAACTGGGAGCTGCCCAGTCTAACCAGTCTTGTAGAGAGAGCCAGTGAACAGGTCCACCACAGTAGCTGAGAAATAAGTGCCTTGTTGATAAGTGAGGGGTTGGGATGATGTCATACATTTTTCTAATACACATGTAAGAATTTTAAAGTGGAGAGTTTTCACATGGCGTTACTAAAGATGGTCAGATGACTTAACTCTGATAGGGGAGCCTGCGCAGCAGAAATTGTTTTTGTCCATGTCCAAATGCCCAAGTGTTCATTAATGTTTGTTGTCACATAACGCTGCATGCCTGTAACATACATGGAATCACATGTAACAGCATATAGAATACTACACTGTATGCTTCTGTGCATTTTGTTTCATTGAATCAAACTGTTTTAATGTAAAAAAAGTATTTTATGTATGTATTTTATTTTATGAAATGTCTACAAATAAATTTAAATGGTTAAACAAGACTTCAGCCCCCTCTCTAATCGTCATTACTATTTCAGCCAATTGTTTTAGAGGAGCGTGATAAATTGTACGTACATCTAAACCTGTTGCTCTACATAACATAAGGCAGCAACAACATGAAGCTCATACTAACTTCACTGGCACACCTTTGCCATTTTTAATCTTGTATTACAGGTTGATGTCCTCAAGTTCCTTTGCCTCACCTTGAGATAAACATGGGGGGCAGTTACAGTCTTTTTATCTTCTAGTCATAGTTGATGTTTCTGTCCCTCAGCATTTGCATAGTGCTGTCTTTAAGATGCTCAAAACTGACCATACTTACACCTTTTTGTCTTTAAGATCACACCTGAAGTTCAAATCCTGCCAAGAATGCAAAGCAAGTATGGATCAAAAAAGATGCCTGCATAATAACAGTGGTTATGTAGCGACGTATACGTATACGTGTAAATAAAATTTGACAGCAGGGGCTACTGCTAGATCAGGGACAGGATCTAAGTTTTTGTAAATAATAGCAGACTTTTGACTTGAAAAACAGTAAAAAAGGAACTAAGATCTAAAGTACAAATCTATGAACATACAGCGTAATTATTTACTATGTTACAAAATACAAACAATGAAAAATGAAAAACATGAACAGGAAGGTACCTCTTTAGTAATTTTTTATAGGAGCATATCTATGTTCCCACGGTCGTAAGTTACCAAGGTCATATGTTCCCAGGGTCGTAAGTTACCAAGGTCCTATGTTCCCAGGGTCGTAAGTTACCAAGGTCATATGTTCCCTGGGTCGTAATTTACCAAGGTCATATGTTCCCAGGGTCGTAAGTTACCAAGGTCCTATGATCCCAGGGTCGTAATTTACCAAGGTCATATGTTCGCAGGGTCGTAAGTTACCAAGGTCCTATGATCCCAGGGTCGTAATTTACCAAGGTCATATGTTCCCAGGGTCGTAAGTTACCAAGGTCATGTGTTCCCAGGGTCGTAAGTTACCAAGTTGGTATGTTCTCAGGGTCGTAAGTTACCAAGGTCCTATGTTCCCTGGGTCGTAAGTTACCAAGATCATATGTTCCCAGGATCATAAGTTACCAAGTTGGTATGTTCTCCGAGTTCTGTAGTCCCAAGTTCATATGTCCCTAGGGTCCTATGTTCCCAAGGTCCTATGTAGGGTCGTAGGTTACCAAGGTCATTTGTTCCCAGGGTTCTATGCTACTAAGTTCCTATGTTCCCAAGTTCCTATGTCCCCAGGGTCCTATGTTCCCAAGTTGGTATGTTCTCAGAGATCCATAGTCCCAAGTTCATATGTCCCTAGGGTCCTATGTTCCCAAGGTCCTATGTTCCCAGGGTCGTAGGTTACCAAGATCATATGTTCCCAGGGTTCTATGCTCCTAAGTTCCTATGTTCCCAAGTTCCTATGTCCCCAGGGTCCTATGTTCTCAAGTTGGTATGTTCCCAGGGTTCTATATGCCCAAGTTTGTATATCCTCAGAGTCCTATAGTCCCAAAGTCATATGTCCCTAGGGTTCTATGTTCCCAAGGTCGTAGGTTACCAAGGTCATATGTTCCCAGGGTTCTATGCTCCTTAGTTCCTATGTTCCCAAGTTCCTATGTTCCTGGGGTCCAATGTTCCCAAGGTCCTTTGTTCCCAGGGTGTATTCTCATAGTCCTATAGTTCCAAATTCATTTGTCCCTAGGGTCCTATGTTCCCATGATCCTATTTTTCCAGGGTCCAATGATCCCAGGGCCCTATGTTCGTAAGGTCATATATTCCCAGGGTCCTTTGTTTTCAAGGTCCTATGTTCCTGGGGTCCACTTATCCCAGGGGTTCTATGTTCCTAAGGCCACATATTCCCAAGAACCAATTTTCCCAAAGGGTTCTATGTTCCTGGGTTTTTATGTTGCCAGGGTCCTATAGTCCAAAGTTCTTATGTTCCCAAGTTCCTATGTTCTCAGGGTCCTGTGTTGCCAGGGTTCTGTGTTCCCACGTTCCTATGTTCCAAAGGTCCCAGGGTTCAATGATACCATGGGGCCTATGTTCCCAGGATCCTAATTTCCCAAGGTCACATATTTCCAAGGTCCTATGTTCCCAGGGCTCTATGTTCCCAAGATCATATGTTACCAAGGTCCTATGTTCCCGTGGCCTTATGGTCTCAGGGTTCTATGTTCCCAGGGGCCCTATGTTCCCTGGGTCCTATGTTCCCAGCGTCCTGGGACGTTACCAAGGTCACATATCCCTAAGTTCCTGTGTTACCTGGGTCCTATGTTCAATATTCTGTTTACACACATTAAGGCTGAATCCAGTGTAATTTCATGATTTTCAGAGTCATGATTATGGTTCCCTAACTTAATTCTAGCCCATGTCATATTGAGCAAATATAGAGGTGGCGGGCAGCATCTTGTTCAAGTTGACATTATGTGCTATACAGCTGGGGAACATAGGACGCTGAGAGAGCACATATGTAGAACGGCAGAGCAGAGGACCCTCTGTCCTGTTCCCTTTATGTATCCTATAAATCTGGGAACATAGGACCCTGGGAGCTCAGGGAACATTGGAATGACCGTCTTTATTACTGTCTTACTGTGAACCAAAGTTGAAGAGAAGGATGTATCTGTGGTACAACACTCATCCAGCTTCTATAAAGACATTAATCCTGAATTCATGCTGAGGCTGATCCCTGCAAATATTCAGAAGAGGTAAAGTAGTAAGGAGCCAAAGTTCCTTCCTCACTGTTTCTAGAGAGCAGAATAAGATTACTACATTACCCACAATACCCCTGTGTTCCCTGGAAGAAACAAGTCAGCACAAGAAAACGAGTGGGTGTCTAAAAACGGTCACCAGGCGAATGAGGGCATCAAGTTGGTTTTGTTTTCCAAACAGGAGGCTACAGATGGTGACTGGAGTTATGGTACTATAGCTAAAGGGTTTGACGCGAAATAAATTAATAACCGCGTTCAAAATGAGCTTCTCGGTGTTGTCGTATGAGAGTTTGGTTCATGCTGTGTCAGGAGCAGTGGTAAGTTAGCTTCACTTTCACTGTTCATTTCTGTAAATGTGTGTGTAACGAAAACTGCAGTTGCTGTTAGCTATGCAGCTGGTACTTACACGCTTTAAATCCTCCACACGAAACTCCATTCAAAATGTAGCGTGTTTATATGTTTTAGACCCGACAGCGCCATATATGATATGAATGAGAGCAAGTTTTGCGAATCCTGAAATAATAAACAAACCTTTTAATTCGGCAATAACTATTTTTATGTAGCTTAACAAACTTGCCGAATTGAACAGGGTTTTATGGTTATTCAGAAAATAGGTATCCTCGGTTTTTGTCTGTGTTTCGTGCTAGACATTCTTTAAATTAGCAGATTTTTCAATGGAGTTTGGTGTGAGATTTATTCGATATTGAGCTCAAGGGCACTGCATGTGTCTCTTCCCTGAATATTAATTGTCGCCTGTTTTAGGGAAGTGTGACTGCCATGACAGTGTTCTTCCCTCTTGACACTGCCAGACTGAGGCTACAAGGTAACACACAGCAGCTATGCAGTCTTATTCACAGCCATTATAGTTATCAATGTGATGTTGTCATTGAAAACAAGTTTTCTTTTGTTTGTGTTCAGTGGATGAAAACAGGAAGGCCAAATCAACGCCAACCATTCTGGCAGAAATTGTCAAAGAGGAAGGACTGTGAGTGGAAAAATGTTATTAGACCTGATTGATACAGTTCAGTAAACAGAGCATACACTCGCCGGCCACTTTATTAGGTACACCTTGCTAGTACCAGGTTGGACCCCTTGGCCCTCAGAGCTGCCTTAATTCTTGGTGGCATAGATTCAACAAGGTGCTGGAAACACTCCTTGGAGATTTTGATCCATATTGACATGATGACATCACACAGTTACTGCAGATTTGTCGGCTGCACATCCATGATGATAATCTCCTGTTCCACCACATCCCAAAGGTGCTCTATTGGACTGAGATCTGGTGACTGTGGAGGCCATTGGAGTACAGTGAACTCATTGTCATGTTCAAGAAACCAGTTTGAGATGATTTGAGCTTTGTGACATGGTGCTTTATCCTGCTGGAAGTAGCCATCAGAAGATGGGTACACTGTGGTCATAAAGGGATGGACACAGTCATGTGATTGGCTGATTAGCTTTTTCCGTTAACGAGCAGCAGAACAGTTGTACCTAACAAAGTGGCCGTTGAGTGTATGTACAGTATATGCATTGCTGCTGTCACAGTATACCCATAGTCATGTTGAATACTACAAATGCAGTTTCAAAGGAGATATGTCCCCCACAGTGTATCGGTAGAAGAGCTCTAAAACGTGTTCCTGTGTTTGCTGTCTCTCTCTGCAGACAAGCCCCGTACAGAGGCTTGTTCCCTGTCATCTGCAGCCTGTGCTGCTCCAACTTTGTCTACTTCTACTGCTTCCACAGCCTCAAGGCGAGCTGGCTGAGGGGAAAGCAGTCAACACCAAGCGCTGACTTACTCATAGGCATTGCTGCAGGTAACATATTAATCACAAAAGCCTTGTTTTAGTGACTCCAGTAACTCCATCTCAGATTTGAGTTCACATCCATTTCCACTTGTCTTGACTTTTATCTGCCTTCTTGTCTGCAGGTATTGTGAACGTACTGGTTACCACACCTTTGTGGGTGGTCAACACCAGGCTGAAGCTTCAGGGTGCCAAGTTTCGAAATGCAGAGATACGGCCCACCAACTACTCTGGCATTCTGGGTAAGTCGAATTTAAGCAGAATTTAGTAGCAGACTTCAGTGGTCTCAGTAATATATAGTCGTAGTGGTAGAAAAAAAATCCATGTAGGTATTCATTTTTATATGAGAAGAAGTATGGTAAGTCAGTAACACATTCTGAGCCTGGATGACTAAACACATACTTAAAGGTATGCTGGCAGAGGTGTAGCGCTGCCATTCTGCTTTGCAATGATGTTCTGTTCTGGTACTTTAACAAGTAGCACTACACCGCTGTGTACTGCTTAGTGTATATTATTATGGGCAGTTTTCTAATGTAGGTTGAGAATGCAGTCAGACAGGGACAGACAGGGACATCATGTACTGACGGTGAGTTTCAACAGACCTATGTCATTCTAGGTTACTCAGTCATATGTCATTCTCCTCCGCAAATTGTTGACTTAATACTTCACCTCTGTGTCTCGTTAAACTCTGTTGGTGTTATTACAATTTTGTCCTGTATTGATTAAGTAGGGAACACTACAATTTATTTTTCAGTACGGGACAATTACTTATTATACGGGACGGGTGAGAACCTGTTCCTCTCTGTAGGTAGGCGATGGAAACTGTCCTGTTGGGTATAGGAACAGTCCCCTTTTGTATGGGTGCATGTTCAACACACTGTTGAAGCCACAAATTAGGCTAAGTTTGGTTGTAAGTGCAGCCGCTGATAGCGCAACAGGTACCAGAGATCCACGAGGACATTTCTGGCATGACATGGGCTTCCAATGTCATTAGCATAACACTACAGCGAAACGAAGGATGTCAGATGAGCTACATATGACTTTCAGTTTTCACATGTCAGAGCTGGCTATCAGGATCAAGTTTTCTCTAACATTAGCAACACATTATTTCTGTGAAGTTTCTAGCGTTGTAGAGACAGACAGAGTTGAAGATGAGCAGGTACACTTAAGCTGCAGGCGAGCAGCTGAGGGGCAGGTGGGGATAGAGGCGGGGCTAATCGCATATTCATAGATTTGTGCATATTAAATGAGGCAAAGATGTAGAGTTACATCTAAGCCATTTAATTCATGAAGTTTTTTTTTTTCATGAAAACCTTCTAAATATGTAATTTGGTGAACAGAGGTGAGTTTTTGGGGTTAAATCGATGCCAGAGGAGGAACTTTAATAATGGATGAATTGCTCTTTCATTTTTCACAGATGCATTTGTGCAGATCATCCGTAATGAGGGCATAGGAGCGCTGTGGAATGGGACCTTCACGTCCCTGCTGCTGGTGCTGAATCCTGCCATCCAGTTCATGATTTATGAAGGTCTGAAGAGACAGCTGAGGAGAGGAGTTCCCAGAGAGGTGAGTGAGGAGTGGAGAGAGGTGATTATGCAAGAAGAAGGAGGAAAGGGAAGATCAGTGCCGAAATCAGAGCAGAAAGTACAAACCAGGGAGAAGATACATGAAGAACTACAGACTCCAGCCTGCATACAGCGACTCAAAACAAAGATGTGCTGGGGTACAAAGTGGGGGCGGGCAATGGCCTTTTCCCTACTTCCTACTGCCTTACTTCTGGCACTGTTACCTTGTACCACACCCATCTTTATTGTGATCTCAGCTGCACACCTGTAAAGTTTCATGACTGCATCTTGCACATGTGGGAGGCTATTATGGTGGAAAAAAATCTGTCTACTCATGGCTCCAAAATGCGCAGCACAGACGGTTGCCAACTGTGGACACCTCAGAGGGAATTATCCTGCTTATACCATGGTCACTTACAAAAGAAAAAAAGAATCATTTATACTTTTTGTGCGTTTTGCACTCAAAATCTGAAATCTTTCAGAAGCCATAGCTTGGTTTCCCTAGTAACACCTGGGGATTCACCTAATACCTGGAACAGTCTCACCATCCCATAAGGTTCTTTTTCAATAGAAACATTAATTACACCAGTAAGTAGGAAGAACTGTGGATAGGACTTGGCAACGAGAGATATTTCCAGCCTGCCCAGCTCACAGAACACTATGGCTCAGCTATGAGCCAAAAGCTAACATTATTCTAGCAAGATTCAAAGTCAACAACACTGCGTATGGTTTATAAAAAGTAAAGTATGATTTGACAGTATGTTTTTGAACAAGATTAGCTAGCTATCCGGCCAAGTCATTGTCCACCAATCAATATTAAGATGTTCATGAACAAACAAAAAGCAATGTGTAATGTCACTGTCGACTGCAGCCTAAAGTAGAGAGTTGAATAGCAAATGGGTTGTGAGATACAAAGTAAGTTCAGAGGGGCAGTGTACTTCTTGCAGCCAGTGTGTTGCAGTCACCACCTTGTTGTTATCAGAGAGTGAAAGACTGAAGGACTACAACAGTATTTAACAAATGGAAAAGTGAAAGAGGGAAGTCATCTCAGGTCATCCCATCATCTGGATGAGCAGACACTGGATATGCAGTAATTCTGTTCACATGATTTTTGTGTGGCTAAAGCGGAGGTGACAGACTGTTGAAGCAGATGCTGTGGTGTGCACATGCTTGCTCCATTTCATTATACATGCATTTTGACATTTTCGTGGTCCAGTGGAGCATTTGTGGATAAATGTGTTAGTTATGCTATGTTCAGGTTCATTGTATTTTGGGTTCCTGCCAAAACATATTCATAAAAGTATTCAAAACACTTTTCCTCATACTGTCCATGCTGGAACACTTGTTGCAGTAGGAATATAATCCAGAAAATATACATATCTGCAACCAAGATTAGGTGATGTTAGCATGTAGCTACATGTAGCAGTTTAGGCTACATAATGTAAACACTTTAAGTAACGTGCCTGGAGCAGATCATATAAAGAAATCAGTCACGAGCTGACGTCAGCTTGTCTCGAAATTAGAAACAGCTGTTAAAAACAGAGTATTCAGAACGGTTTTAAGCCTTAGGATTTTGCTCACAGGGATTATTTTGTAAATGTTTACCTTTAGCCATATTTAATGTGAAGTTATTGAAATTTAAGATGTGTTGATGGATTCATGTCATCATCTCATGCACTGAGTAACATTATAAGTCAATGTTCCGACTTAAGAGTCGTTGGCAGTTGGCCTAGTGTATTGAGTTTTTTTTCTCAGACTCCAGCTGCTGTGAGAGGCACATCTTTTCATTTTATAGTTACAGTTCACTAATAAAACTCTCCACAGTATGAACAGTGGTTACATGAGCCTGAAAACCAGCCACAACTCAGCCCTGTGCAGAGTGACCGTCCTCTACTGACCAATCAGACTGCAGTGTTCAGAACAGCTCTATTGGTACCATCCACAACTTTTCACAGTGGAAACAGAAAACGTGTGTACCAAACCGAACTGTAGCATACTGCTCGGTGGAAACGGGGCTTAGAGTAGGTTTGAAAAATGATGGACAACACTAAAATAAGAGCGCTGATATTTTAAGAAATAGAGTGATGTATTTCTTTGTAAATGAATGAATGGTTAAGTTGCACTTTCACTGTGCTTGGCGTTCTGCTGCTCTGTCTGTGCTCAGAGTGTGTTGATCTTAATAACCAAAAAGTATAAACCAGTATAAACCATCAATACTCCTAATGAACAGTCCAGCTCAATTAATAACATATTGTGGTAGGCCGCCACACATGAATAAATGTGTAGAAAACCCTGGTTACTTATTCACAGTCAGTGTGCACATTTGAATCCTGTAAACCTTCCAGACAAGCGCACGCCTCAGACCTTTCGGCTACCACAGTTCCACTAATAAAATAAAAATTGCACAAAAATGTGACCGTTTTTATTCTTTTCCCCTCAAGCTGTCAGCTGTTGAGGCCTTCATCATCGGCGCTGTTGCCAAAGCTGCTGCCACCATTGTTACGTACCCACTGCAGACGATACAGTCCATTCTCAGGGTAGGTTTGTGTGACTGTGCCTGTGAGTTTTGTTTACACATGTGAAATGAGAGACTTGTCATTAAAAACCTCCTCAGAGAGTTTTCCTCTTTTTCTACAAATCAAAGTCTGCGCCATGAGAATACTTGAAAAGATGCTACAATCTCACACACCCGTGAAACATTCCACATGTTGGAGATTTAAGAGCATGTTTTTTTTTTTTTGTTTTTTTTTACAGTTCGGTCAGTTCAACGAGTCAACAGACAAGTCAAAACTACTGTCCAGTCTAAGGACTATCAAGTGTCTGTTGGTCAACAGAGTGAGGTGGGTGCGCACACACACACACACACACACACACACACACAGATTAGTCATTATGGTTTTCAAATGAGGTTGCAGTTTTACTTCTGTCCGTCATTATGGCTCAGTCTTAAAGGTCCAGTGTGAAGGAAGCAAACAGTTTTTGACTGTGTTAAGTGTGGCAGCATGAAGACTTTGTAGTGTGTTGAAACTGAAATTGATGAATGGAAACCTTTGACGGATACTGAACTGTTAAGTGGAAACCTACCTGAGGTGAATTATGGACGGACAGCGTTTTACCTGTGTGAAGGTGAGCACGTGTTAAAATAAATGGGTCACTGCACTCAAAGAAACCTGACGAATTGGACATTGGTTTATTGTTGTTGCCTGTAACAGGCGTCTGAACAAGTTCTCCCTGTTCGCCCCTCAAAGGCCTTTATTATAATGTTTTTTATTGAAAGACTCTGCATGCACTCTGGCAAATTATTTACATTTAGAGCACAAAAAAACTCTCCTTGTGAATCAGTTTATTTTCAATGGGAATTAGAAAATGGTTGGCATATATATGGACCAGATTTGGCCCAAGAGCCATAAGTTGAGTATCCCTGGTGTAGGATTTAGGGCAGCTATTGGCAGAAATTATATATATTACTCATAACTATGTTTTCATTTGTTCATACCACCTGAATCCAAAATTTGTTGTGTTTTTGTTAGCTTCAATTTGACACACGTGAGAGATAGAGTTAGTTGCAGTCTGCACCATCACCACTAGATGTCGCTAAATCCTACACACTAGACCAGGGGTAGGCAATCTGTGGCTCGGGAACCACGTATGGCTCTTTAACTCCGTTTACAGAGGCTCCCCATGGGTTTGTCAAAAAAGAAAATAACTGAATGTTATTTTTTAACATTTTTATTTTGATACATCAATGTTCTCGACCTAAAGTGATTTTACATGGTCCAATTGTAAAAATGTGTAGCCTTTACACTGATTTTAAAAAATATTTTAACATGTCTTCAACTAAAATGTGCATCATGCATCTACGACCTGGCGCTTTTTCCTCTAAATTTTGCTAAACCCCAATGGCGGTGGCTCGTCTTGAGTCTCCCTAGCTGGGCTAACTATAGGTTCCAAATTCAAGGAAAAAGGAGATTTTAATAGTGTGTGGACAGATTTGTTTGCTTTCACCACCAACGCTGTGAAGTTCAAGTTGCAAATAATCATGAATAGCCCACTGCAGAGAATCCACCTTGTGGTAAAAGGTATTAACAAATGTTCATTTGGAGTCATTATTAATGTTGATTGGCTAATTTAGATACCTTCATTATGAGGCTCAGATATGCTTTGAGGCTCCATACAGATTTTTTTTTATCCCTTTTTTGGCCAAAAATGGCTCTTTCAACAGTAAAGGTTGCCAAACCCTACACTGGACCTTTAAGTTCCTCTATTTAGACACGAATATAATGTAATGATGAAGCATATGTATGACTTTGAGCATTTGTAGCAATTGAATTACAAGAATTTTATGTATTTAAAAAAAAAGAAAAAAAAAAGTAAGGTAAATTAGCTTTGACTGGTGCTCATATCTGGTTTTGGCGTCACCAGATTAGAATCAGTTATCTTTTAGGTAATCTGTAAGGAACAAATTAGGTCATCCATTGTAAACCATTCATAGCTGGGTGTATATTTTGATTTCAGTCCTTTACATCATTTTAAATGACACAATAGCATAGAACATGTTTTGTCAACTTTACCCTGTTTACAATTGGTTTCAAAATGTGTCATAGCCAATCCAATCACAAGCGATCAGCTCTATATACAAGTGTAAACCACATAAATACTGACAAGCCTTGACTCTCACATATTGATAGACAACTTTTAACTTGGTTTTCCTCTATAGGAAATATGGCATGCTGGGTCTGTTTAAAGGCCTTGAGGCCAAGCTGCTGCAGACGGTGCTGACTGCTGCCCTCATGTTCCTTTTCTATGAGAAGATTGCCAGCTGCACTTTCAGAGCCATGGGACTGAGCAGCAGCCACTACAAGAGACGCTAGGTAGCATCACACCCAGGGATGTTTGACCTTAAAGCACTGAATTAGCTTCTACACCAAGCCTGTTATGTGTGGTGTCCGTACTCTTAAAGGGTAACACCACCTAAATTAAGAATTTCAATATGTTATTTCAGTGGTCTAGAAAAGTTTAATCAGTATTTGTGAAAATGAGCAACTCTCTCTCAAAGCCAGAAACATTTCCCTGGGTGCTCTTAGTGCCATCTATAACATCTTTCCCAGTGCATTGTCTATGGAGCAGCTCCAGACTTGCTACCATATTACATGACAGATTTGGGTTTTAGCACTCTAATTTTTGGATTATGGAGAGAGTTGTTAATGTTTACTTATATTTTTGTACTTTCTTAGACCATAGGAACAGCATGTATATATTTTAAAAGTGGGAGAAGTTCCTCCTTTAAAGCACTGAATGACTGTAGTGATCACTGCTCACAGACCCCATGATGGGGACTTATGCTTCCTGGAAAAACTCACTTTCTTTTAATCTTTAATGGTGACCTAATCCTACCAACACTGCAACTAATAAACATTACAAACTTTAAGTTAACCTCTCCCTATAAATATACTGATTTTGTTTTTCTGTAAAACCCTGAGCTGATGGATGATTATGCAACAGCTGGTGGACTGTTTGTTTTGTTGTAAATGTGAGTTCTTCATTTCAGCCTGTCTTCACTGTACCTTACTGTAAGAATGTAAAAAAAAAAACTGTCACCATGGGCCTAACCTGAGCAGGTGAACTCCAGGTTGTAGGACGAGGAATTTAAATGACTTCCTTAAGTTTCATTTTCAGTGTACCAACACAGCCCTGGCTCCTCGTCGAGCTCTGAACACAACCAAAAAAACATTACTGGAAGAAGTGAAGTGAGTTTCATAAGAACAGAAATGAAAGTAAATCAGAGTTGCAGCTCCTTTAGTCCCATTCACCAGTCTGGACAGATAAAGAGATCCTGAGCTTCCATAGTCTACAGAGAAGGAGAATTTAGATTTAAAAATAGATATTTCATTTGTTTTTTTTATGACTTTATTATTTGTACATAAGCACGTCTAAAAACAAATTTCCCTCCATGATTGTTTGTCAATGTCTGACAGAAAACCAGTGTTATAAACTGGGAGCAGGGAGTTTGAAAGATTAATAAGCATGAATAGTATAATGAAGGATGCTGTTGAGTTGCATTATGGGACGTGTAGGATGTAGCAGTTTTGAAGCTGATGATCCTTTTGTGATTTTTGTATACATACATTTTTGTTCCTTGTTTTCTGTTTGCCTGTTGAGTGTTGTTTTCCTTCAGCCTGGAGTCCTGGGGAGAAAATCATTAAATAAACATGCAAACACATATTATTCAGTGAATTTGAATCATTTGTCCAGTTTATTTAACATGAATACACAGATAACATGACAGACTTCTTACAGTATACTACTTTAAGAAGAGAGACAACAAGATAACCTGGAGGAAATGAACACATTTTAAGATCAGTCTAAATCTAAACTTTCCTGCAAACGGATGCAGGTTTGGCATAATTAATGAAACTTTCAAACTTCAAGAATTATAAATCAATGGAAAATTATGCCATAATTTAAAGAAGTGTTCATTTTAAAGAACCTAATACTGACCCTTGGGGGACACCACAAATGTATCAGTATAACAAAAAATACTGCATTTTACTGATAACACCAGTTAAATGTTATCAAAGTCAAGTTTCCTGAGAAACAAATGAAAACTGTGGATGATATGAAATTGTTATGTGACACAAAAATTAATTACATTTGTTCATAAAAATGACAATGACGGTAACTGAATAATAAAAAAGTAAATTACACAAAATCTTTGACTTGAAACAAGCAAGATTTTTAATTAATAAATGATAAAAAATATACTAAAAAAAGATTTGATAAAGAAGGTTAAAAACAATGAAATGAAGCAACAAAGTTAGCATCTAAAAGGACCTAATACTGACCCTAAAAGGACCTAATACTGACCCTTGAGGGACACCATGTATCAGTATAGCAAAAAACACTGCATATTACTGATAATACCTGTTTATTGTTGTTGAAGCCAAGTTTTCTGAATGCTGGAGTGAAATGAAGATAAATAAAAACTTTGGATGATATGAAATTGTTAGGTGACACAGAAAATTATTAAATTTGTTTATAAACATGACAATTATGGCAACTGAACAGTGGGATGAGTGAAATAAGAAAAATCTTTAATTGGAAACAAGTAAGATTTTTATTGAAAAATAAAATTATACTTGAAGTTTACATAAAGGTAGAAATAATGACATAAAGCAACAAAAGGTAGCATTTAAAAGTAAAATAAGTGAAATAAGCAAAGTCTTTTTAAAAAAATTAGACTTGAAGTCCACATAAAGAAGGTTAAAAATAATGAAATAAAGCAAAAAAAAAAAAAAAAAAAGTAGCATTTAAAAGGACCTAGTACTGGCCCCTGAGGGACACCACAAATACATCAGTATAACAACAACAAAAAAAGTCTGAATGTAGGAGTAAAATTAAAAAAAAACTTTGGATGATATGAAATTGTCCTGTGACACAGGAAATTATTAAATTTGTCAGTAACAGCAAGTGATCAGTACAATGAGTGAAATAAACAAAATCTGTCATTGGAAACAAGCAAGATTTTTCATCAAAAAAAAAGAAAGAGGAAGAAGTTAACACAAAGAACGTTTAAAAATAATGAAATAAAGCAAAACATTTTAAAAAAGTATTTTTTCCAAGAAAGCCTAAGGAATTTTAAATAGTTATATAATATCTATTATTAATATACATTTTAGTTATTTTTTATTATATTATTTCATGATATATAAGTTAATTATATTTTAAATATATAATTAACCGATATTTTAAATATATAATTAACGAGTTTAATGAAAATACTGCAGTGCTTTAAATGTTTTTTCCTTTTCCTATTCTAAATATATTTGTAAATTACATTAAACAACTCTATTAATGTAGCAGTGTATCACTACTGTCTTGTACTTGGAGGCACATGTTAGTATCTCACAGTACAGTACAGTACCTTGTATCAGCTCAGACCGGTGTCCGGCACCATGGGACACACGTGGGAAAGTCATGGTCGTCTGCGCAGATACACACGCACGCGATAGGGCTAAGCAGCCTCGCACCGTGAGGCAGCTCGTCCATCCTCATGTTATACAGATCAGGGGAACAATAGTTGGGCAGTGACGCGGCAGTAGCTCAGACTTTCATAATTACGTAAGTGCTCCGGCGGCTGTGTATCTCCCTAATAACAAATAGTACTAAAGTTGATTTGTGCCTTTTCACCACCATGGCTTCAAAAAACACGAAAGAGACCGAGAAGAACTGCGTCCTGTGCTGCCAAGAAGTCAGTATCTTCGCCCTGGGAAAATGCGACCACCCGGTTTGTTACCGCTGCTCCACCAAAATGAGGGTGCTGTGCGACCAGAAGTACTGCGCCGTCTGCCGGGAGGAGCTCGACAAGGTGCGCATTCCACCGCTACTCTGCCTCGGGGATGCCGCCTGGTGGTGCTAACTAGGCCTCATCCCTCTGGTAGTTGTATCGTAGAAAAAAAAATAACCACATTTTTTTAGTATAACACATTAGTGGAATTAATAGTAAATGAAAAGCGTTGTTAGGAGACATGGCGACGGGAGGTGTCCACCAACTGCTCACACTACTTTTCTCTTCGCTGTCATTAGCTTAGCTATGTTAGCTCAGCTAACATTAGCGAGTCCATTTATACAGGCTAGCTAGTTGGCTCTAGAGTTAGCTAAGAAGTTGACAGTGTGTGAGTCAAAACCAGGCTTATCATGTTTATTTAATGTGACAGTGAATTTGTGATGTAATTAACTGTCAGTGCGTTTAGCTGGTGGGAAATGTCAGCTGTCAACCAAACCAGTGTGCACGTTGAATGTGGTGGCTAACGTTCGTTGCTGGCCGTTACTACTCTGCTGCTGCAGCTTATTTAACTAAATGCTAACCTTTTTGTACGTAATAGTGTCTATCTCCTAGTCACCCATCCATTATTGACATAATTCCTGTCAGGTACAGGTTGCTGAATAGAGTTAAGTCAACTTGTCAGCTCAGGTGGACAGTGTTATACCAGCAAGGGCCTCACTACCTACCACTCCCTTCAAAAGTAACGCTAGCTGTCACCAACTTTGTAATACAGATACTGTGAAATGCGCATAATCAGCTACTATTACAGCCGGTTGTTGCTTTTGTTGTTTATTAAAATTTGACAAAGTTTCTATGTGCAGCCTGCTGTACTGGTTGGGTGTCATAGGGGGACTGCATTCCCATAATTCCATAGTATACCTTACATAAGATCTTTATGACAGGAGCAGCATTTTCAGTCTCAGTGTACACCTTATTTCCCAACAGTGCACTTCAGCCAGTAATTATTACTCCTGTATTTCCCCCAAAGGGTGTGTGTTGCATTAGATGTTCAGCAGATCTTACATTCTGGCTGTCATGTTGTTCTCAGGTGGTGTTCGTGAAAAAACTGGAGGCCTTCTCGTCTCTGCCCTACCAGCAGTTCCCCTGTGAGAAGAAGCATGATATCTATTTCTGTGATGAGAAGATCTATGCCCAGTACAGGTACTGCTACTCTGCTCCATTCTCCACTCTTTATGGTTGTGTTATCCATGGAGTGTAACTCATTTTTATTCTCCTCTCTGATGGTCCCAACAACTACACCACCAGCCAAATGCTGGTAACATTTGGCTTTCTTTGTTATTGTTGTGATACCATATCAGTGACAGAGAATTGAAACTGATAACCCCTGTCAGTGAATAGAAACTGTAAGTGAAAAAACTCACTAAAAAAAGACTGTCATGAAGAAAAAATAAGAAGAATATCATTGAAAAAACAAAGTCAGTTACAAAAAATTACAGAGCCCCCAGAGGGTCCCATAGAGACTTTTTAAATTTTATTTGAATTTGTTTTTTGCATTCCTGTGTCTGTTAATGTTGTGATACCATTATCAGTGACAGAATTTAAACTGAAAACCCCTGTCACTGAGTTGAAACTATCAGTGCACAAGACCTCGGTCTGGATCAGCTCATTGAATTTTATTTTTTACTAGCATTAAGTATGCTGATATATAACCAAGCAGTCTGATGTGTAATAGTTCTGTAGGTCATACTGAAGGAGCCTGATGTCATTTTCAGGCAATTCAGTGAAGGTACAGCTGTGTGTATGGGCACTGCACTCTCACAGGCTGCAAATTTATCAGCATATGTCAGCAAAGATTAAACCTTTGAATGACCGTTGTTGAGTGTCCAATTGATACTTCCTGTTATGGTTGAAATAGTTCCAAAATAAAAGTCGTGCTGGTGTCTGCAACGTCACCTGGCTGTCAGCTGGAAAATTCGCAAATCGCAAAATTTATTGTGAGAAAATGTAGAAGTATTGTGAGAGATTGGAAAGTATACTGCAAGGAAATGCAAAAAAAGGAAAAATCATGCCGTGACCCTTGGGCGTCTGAAATATGGCTGCATTGTAGTGGTTAGCATTGTTGCCTCACAGCAAGAGGGTTACTGGTTCGAACCCAGGGTGGGGGAGCACTTCTGTGTGGAGTCTGCATGTTCTCCCTGTATCAGCGTGGGTTTTCTCCAGGTACTCCAGCTTCCTCCCACAGTCCAAAGACATTGGTGACTCTAAATTGTCCGTAGGTGTGAATGTGAGGGTGAATGTTGTCTGTCTCTATGTGTCAGCCCTGTGATAGTCTGGTGACCTGTCCAGGGTGTAGCCTGCCTCTCGCCCAGTGTCAGCTGGGATAGGCTCCAGTCCCCCTACAACAGGATAAGTGGTTACGGAAAAATGAATGAAGTATACAGATAAAAGTGGCTTAATACCAGTGTTTCTACTTTCAGTTTTTTTTCCTGAAGTCTAAAATCTAAAGTCACTGACCTGGTATAATAGAAAAGCAAGTCTTGTCATCTCAGCATTCTGCATTTGTCTCCCACTTCTAAAAGCTGTGAAGTAAGTGTGTGTTGACCAGAGTGTGCAATCAGTGCGTGCTTGATGTGCAAATACTGTATGTAGCAGCCAGGTACAGATGCATGGTTTTATGTCTGTCAACTCACCCAATAACCTGTAGGATTGTTTGCTTCAACAAAATGGAGTCTCTGTTTGACCCTACTAGTCAACAAAACTAAAATAATCAGCTGTTTTAATCTCGACTGTATCCTCTCTGCTCTGACTCAACACTAATTGAATTTTCTCTGTGTGTGTGTTTTATCAGGCATCTGCTACTGCCAGAGTGCCTCCGCTGCTCAGAGCCGAAGGTCTTCTCCAAGTTCGAGGAGCTGGAGCAGCACATGAGGAAGCAGCACGAGCTCTTCTGCTGCAAGCTCTGCACAAAGCATCTCAAGGTATACGCAACTAGCTGATGCAGGGGCTTGTCAGTCATTGGTCAGGGTTGTAACACCACAGAGATGCAACCCTGTGATAAGCAGTCCTTACTGTTTTAAGATGCATAAAGTAGGTTGACCTATTGTTTGTATGACCAATTATAGAACTAATTTTACAAAATTACGACTGCACACACTGCTGTGGACCACCGCCAAGATCAAGTGATGGTAATTAAGAACCATGGTGAAATGTCATGGATGGGACTCTAAGGAACATTTAAGAATCAAACTTAAGGACAAATATAATCAATTATTGTTACTATGATTTTGTGAAATTGAAAATTCTTTGGTAATAAAACACTTGTAGTAACAACATGTGGTTTACTTGCATCACCACCAGAGCGCACCAAAGCATTAACCTTGACAGTGACAATGAGCACATTGTTGATCTGGAATAGAATAAATGTTTGTACTCTTGTTACTAATTGAAGGAGAAACCATTATATTGTCACGCTTACTATAAACAACTGAAAGTGTTTGGTATCAGGTTAACAGCACGAGGACAGGAAAAGTTATTTTTAGATTGATATTTCAGAATTATCACTAAATATTGATCTATCTAATTGCTCTCAGCACCAGTTGTTTGCAGCTATTTATAATTCTGTTTGCAACGTGAGCTGTATTATGTATTTATTTATTGATTGACAGCTCTATTTTTTACCCCCATTAAATTTTAAGACTTTCCATGTCCTCCCAACACCACAGCAGTGGCTTGTAAATATATTAGAGGCTGCGTATTGGAATATTTTAACGACATGTGAAGTCTTAACTTGTATTTAAACATTACCTCTCCCACCACCAGATCTTCTCCCATGAGCGTAAATGGTACAACCGTAAGGAACTGGCACGTCACAGAGCGCACGGAGACCCGGATGACACTAGTCACAGAGGACACCCGCTCTGCAAGTTCTGTGATGACCGTTACCTCGATAATGACGAGCTGCTTAAACACTTGCGCAGGGACCACTACTTCTGCCATTTCTGTGATGCAGACGGTTCCCAAGAGTACTACAGGTGTGTATAGCTGTCTAACACACACACACAGAACCCCACTCGGTCACTGAAGTGTGGTGTGTCTGGCTCTGTAGGTCAAGTTAGTTGTTTTAAATGCAATTTTTAACCCTGCTGTTAACAGCGATTACCAATACCTGAGCGAGCACTTCAGAGAGAGCCACTACCTGTGTGAGGAGGGCCGCTGCGCCACAGAACAGTTCACACATGCATTCCGCTCTGAGATCGACTACAAGGCCCACAAGGCTGCAGCACACAGCAAGAACCGAGCAGAGGCTCGACAGAACCGCCACATCGACCTGCAGTTTAACTATGCCCCGAGACAGCAGAGGAGAAATGAAGGTCAGTGAGCATCTCACTGTTCTGTGCATGTGTGGGAGAGAGACTGATGTCATCTTTATATTTAGAAGGTTATTGTTGATATAACTGTAGTCCGAAGGCAGTGACTGAATTAATATGTGTGCCCTCAGGTATGGTATCAGGTGAGGACTATGAGGAGATGCGGCACAACCGAGGAGGAAGAGGAAGGCTTCATGGGGGACAGAAGAGTTGGAGATACTCCCGGTGAGTCAAAATTAGCAAAGCTGCGTTAATTGGATGGAGGTTTACGACTGTATATTACAAGTGAGCATCAGTTACTTCACATGTTTTGGGATAGATTCCTTGAGCACCAACAGCATACAGAAACTTTGTCCGATAATAGGCTTTAGTGATATTAAAAGAGAGGTTGAATATAGTGCTAAATTCATACCAAGCGCAGCATAATTAGCATTCTGTTATCGTTGGACACCTGAGGACCATTGTCGTTGGTGGCCAATATCGTTTGAATGATATCTCTTGTCATATCACCCAAGCCTCATAAACAAAGGTACGAATGCTATTATGAGCCTGATAACAGGACTGCCCAGCATCCAGTGCCATTGTTTAGACGTGAACATGGAAAATATTTAATGAATGGCTGCACATGGCTGTCACAATTGAGTATCCCACAACATTTTACTGTGTCATTCCTTTCTGTGCAGTTCAGAATTGAAATGTCGCACATGGCAGTCTCTGAAGGCTTCACTGGTGCTTTTGATATGTAACTGTTCCAACTATACAAATTTTAGTAGCTGTCCCGGTGACATTCCAATCTGTTCTCAGTCATGGTGCATTGTTGTCATGCATTGGTGTCTTTTGTCCATGCAGAGAGGAAGAGGACAGGGAGGTGGCAGCTGCTATGAGGGCATCCATGGCGCTGCGTAGACAGGAGGAGAGAGGAACGATGCAGGAGAGGAGCGCTCCCAAACACTGCAGAGAGGAGAGGACGGAGAGAACAGAACCAGAAGAGCTCAGACACAGGACCGGACACATCAAACCAATAAGCAAACCTCCAGGTGAAGTAGTAGTGTCGTATCGTGGGATGCCAGTATCAGAGATCATCAGCAGTTAATCTCTGACATTGCTGACTCATTTCTTGTCACCTCTTTAACAGTAAGAACAATGAAAAGCACCAATCCAGGGGAAGGAGAGGATGACTTCCCAGCTTTAGGAGCCACAGCTGCCCCACCCATGTAACTTTTTAACACACAGTACCAACTGAAATCCTCATCACAAACTGAAGTGTGTTAAAATGCTCAATTTTTTTTATGTTGTTTGTGTCCCTCCAGGGTAAAGCCAGCTCCTGCAGCGTTGACAGCAGCCCCCGCAGCTTTGAAGGAAGACGACTTCCCAAGCCTCTCAGCTGTGGCAGTATCATCCCCCATGACCCCGGCTTACTCTGCTCAACCCAGAAAGACTTCCTCTTTCCAAGAGGAGGATTTCCCTGCGCTTGTATCCAAAATCCGGCCCCTCAAACACACAGCTGGCACCAACTCTGCTTGGTCCAACCATACTGCTGTAGCTAAACCCGTCTCTCACCCACCTCCCTCCTCCAGACCATCCCCTCCTCTCTCCTCTGCATCCTCCGGCCCTCAGCTCCTCTCCTCCTCAAACTCTTCATCGTCACGGAGGAAAAAGAAAGTAGGGGACAATGGGAAAGCAACAACTAACAGGTCTCCTCCTTCTTCTGATGATGATAACAGTGGATTGACGCAGCAGGAGTTCCGCTCGGTGCCCACCATGTTGGATATCTCGTCTCTGCTCACTGTTAAAGGAGGCAACAGTAAACCCTCCTCTGTGACCTCCAACCCACCAAACCCGACCAGCAACACTGATGCCCCTACCTCTAAAGCCAGCAAGAAGAAGAAACCGCAGAAGAACACAGCTGCTGCCTCTACATCTGTGTCTTCAATGTCAGGAATGACACAGAGTGTAGGTACAAACTCAGTGGAAACAGCAGCACAAAAGGAGAATGTCCCTGAGAAAACTTGGAACAAACCCCCCTCCACTGCTGTGACAGCGACAATGATGAGTGGATTGGCTAATGGCCACATGGAGAAATCACCACCACTCAGTAAGGAGGCAGTAATAACCCCTCATCCCAAGGCAGACCCCCCTGCTGAACAGGAGGAAGACTTCCCTGCTCTTATGACCAAGAACCCACCACCAGGTACAGCACCACATAATACCACACATTCACCTGTGTAAAACATTTTCTTTCATTCTTTTTTGTTGTTTATTGACACACTAACACATCATACCGAATGCCTTACATGTTTATTTCAAAGGGACCTATTATGCTTTTCCTTATTTTCTGTCATGTATATAATGTTACATTTTTGAATGTTCAAATTAAACATGGCAGAAGTTTAGTAAGTAAGTAATCCCTGTGAGCAAAAACCTCAGGCATCAGACCATTGTGAATAGTCTGTTTCACATTCAAGACAAATGAAATGCAAAAATATAGGTGGAAGGTGGACTATTCCATGTAGTGTTTATGTAGGCCTAACTTGCTTGTAATGCTGCTTTCTATTGGTCGAATTTTCTTAGTCGACAAATAGACATCATTTAGGGCCATTCGTGGACTAGTCACCCGCAAAATTGCACAAGTAACATTGTTAACACTGTGCTACATTACAGAGAAATACAAAACCGTACTAATGAAGCTTCATTAATATAGGCCTATATTTTATCTCCAAGTGCACGTCACACACTGAGCGAGCTGCCTGTTAATGACGCTGTGGGCTAATGGGCATGTAGCTACTTCCATGTTTCAGATGATACGTCATGTTTGTAGTCGACCAATGAAGATGAGTTTACATATCACCTTGGGTTCGTCCTTCACCTTCTCAAAATGATCCCACACTTTGGATTTCCTGCCCAACATGTTATTAACTAGCCTGTGGAATAACCGCAGGTACCAGCCCTGGAAATTAACCTGATTCCTGTCTGACTGCCGAGCGTGGACACTTCCTGTGTCTGTCCTTTCAAATTAAATTCACACATGGTCCAGTCATATAGGTTTTGATTTATTTTGACAAGGTGCAGCTCTTAATAGAGTTTTACATTTTGTTTTCTTCTGCGACTAAGCGACCATTGAAATCTTGCCGACTAATGACCTTTCTGGTCAACTGATGTTTGGTCAGCTTTTAGGGGGCAGCCCTAATATTTATATAACTGAACCAGTAAATTAAAAAACAGCAGGCAGTAATCTTGGTTTCCAATGTTATTAAGTTAAGTTTGTTCCCGATTTGAAACATGTCAGTTTGTGAAGATTTTAGCTTAGAAGCTCTTAATGATTATTTTTTGGATGACAGAAAGTGCTGCTATACTCCTTTACAGTCATTCCCTGGCTGCAGTGACAGTGCAGAGATGCCATGAGTGCATATGCAGAAGCACGGACCAATCGGAGCACAGTGGGGTTTTCAGGAGGGAGATTTAAAGAGACAGGTGCTAAAACAGAGCTTCTCAGACCGAGGGTGACTACAGGTATTTAAGCACAGGAAAATAAAGTGGGTTTTTGACCATTAAAGCATGTAAACATGTTCAAGTAGAAACCCAAAACACAAGAATGAACCTGAAAGTGAGCATAATAGGTTCTCTTAAAGATCATTTGTTGTGGTCGTAATGTTGTAGTAAAAGTAGTAACTCACTTTCTGTTTATCCCCCAGGCTTCAAGTCCTCCTTCCCACTGAAGGCTGCAGCTTCTGCCCCATCCTCCACCATGCCCCCACCTCCACCTGGCCTGGGAATCTCTGCCACTAAACCTCCCCCAGGATTCACTGGGATCCCCCTCAACAGCAACGTGGTGGAGCCTGCTGTGTCTGCGGTCAACCCGTGAGTCAGTCTCCTGTTTCAATGCATAATATCCCTTTGGTTTGTTTGACAAAGATTTTGTTGATGTCAGAGTTTGTAGTACCTTGTGAGGTACCAAGTGGGTAAATGTATGATTTTTAAAGATCTTCTTATCATGTCCCAGGCCCCCTAAGGTGGCGAGCAGTGGTTACCTGGTGCCAGAGGACTTCCATCAGAGGAACCTGGAGCTGATCCAGTCCATCAGAAAATACCTCCGTAACGACGAGTCAAAGTTCAACCAGTTCAAAAATTACTCGGCACAGTTCAGACAGGTATTCACCACTTAATATTCCAAAATTATGATCCTGAGATTTTTAGAAGTTGTGTCCCCATCATTAAGGGAAGAGTTTTTTGAAGGGTTGTATGAGGTATTTATCCATAGTCAGTGTATTACCTACAGTAGATGGTGGTCAGCATGTCCCCAGTTTGGAGAAGCAGCAGGAGCACTGGCATGGAAGCAAAGCAACGTACTGCTGTGGACAAAACATATTTTAGCCACCCAAAAAAATCAACATCAGTTGAAGTGTACTCTGTATGAAGAATGTTTTCACCGTTTTGCCTTGCTGTCGCATTCTCTGTTATTAAATTTTGATTCAAAAACAGATATAATACCACAGTAAATGGTCATGTGTTAATAGCTTGTCTGCTTCCTTCCTCTGCTCCTGACCCTCTCTCTGTGTTCCTAGAGTGTGATATCAGCAGGCCAGTACCATAGCAGCTGTAAGGACCTGCTCGGAGACGACTTTAACCGCATCTTCAACGAGCTTCTGGTGCTCTTGCCGGACACCAGCAAGCAGCAGGAGCTCCTGACTGCCCACGCCGACTGTAAGGCGCTGGAGAAGCAGACCGGCACCGGAGGAGTTAAGAGAAACAAGAACAAGAAGAACGCCTGGCAGACGCCGACCACAGCGGCGAACACAGCGGCTGAGCTGGACTGCCAGGTGTGCCCCACTTGCAGACAGGTACTGGCCCCTAAAGACTTCAACTCCCACAAGACCCTGCACACCAGGGACAATGAGGAGTTCCCTTCCTTGCAGTCAATTAGCCGAATCATCAGCTAGCCGCCTCGTTCTTTTCCTCTGTTCCATTTGCAGTCATGGGGCAATTTTTCAGTTTCAGTCAGTGTGGAAATCAGCAGTTTGTTTCCCCTGTGACCACATCCCACTGGAGTTTGGGGCTTATAGCTCGTAACGAATTGGAATTTAAGATGGTTTATGGTGTTTTTGCGTTGTAAGGGGATCATTTTGATACGTTTGTGTGAATGGGTTCACAGTTCAAACACAGGGTCGCCCCATCCCAGCGCTTATTTCCAAGCGTCTCCAGCTGGCACTGGCACTGGCACCATCAAACTAAAACTGTTGATTTTATTTAACAAAAGAGAAGAGACGAGTTCAGGCGTTACTTGAATGCACCGCTCCCTGACACAAAAAATTGTATTGATTTACATTTTTTACCTTGCTTTGTTTTCACCCAAACAGATGACAAAATGTACTTTGTCGACATCAGAGCTGATGGAAGTGTGTATGATTCCCCAGCGGGGCCGCTCGGTTAAATAACAAAATAAACACAAATATGTTCTGTTCAACTGTTTAGCTCCGTATTTATTTAAGCTGCTGTTTAATTGCTTTTAATTATTTGTCGCTTCATGCAGGGGATGGCTTGTTGAGTGAGTGGATTGTTCCCGTTGTGTAGGAGGGTGAGTGACAGGAAGTAAAGCTGCTTCAGGAATTAGAACAAAGTTTGAATGTTTTTTTAATGTATACCATTTTCTTTTATTCTGCTCACATTACTCACCATTAGATTTGGTTTACCGGCCAGTTGATGGACTCATTCAATGGTGTTGCACAACGTCAAATGGCTTATTTTCCACAGTTATGTTCAAATAATACATCCAAATGACACACTGAGGTCACCAGTAGCTCTTTCTGTTTAACTCTTCAGGTTTTATTGAGGTATACATTTTGTTATAAAGAGTCTATCATTAAGAAATGAATGCTTGCAACAACAAACAGCACTGTCATTCCCCGACACGCTCTCCACTCCTCTGCCTCCGTTTGAATTTCAGCTTCGACACACTGGGCATGTTTACTCTGTTTGTCGGAGGGGGGACTGGTCACATCCAGTACACAGTCTGTTCATCTTCTCTCTCAGGACCCTTCGCCTGCACCACTGCCCACCAGGGTGTGTGTCTGTCCTGTGTGTGTATGTGTGTGACTGAATGATTGTGTGTATATAGTTTGTCTAAACATCACACAGCAGCTCACTCTATTTTCTGTCTGGCTTCAATAAAGCTGTTTCTGTCAGCACTGTACGTTTCTGTATCTTTGTTAGAGGTGTGTGTGTGTGGAGGATGAAAAATGACACCAGTATCAATAAATAAATAAGATGTAGAAATAAATATAGAAATAAATGCATAAATAAATAAATACCGAAAAAAACCCTCAGAAATAGTTTTACCTTATGAACATACAGACAAAAATACATAAATAGATAAATAAATAAATGTAGTTGTACAAAAATTTAGATATAAATTTGTGATTTATTTATTAATCTGTTAAATCATCACCCTTATTTTATACATTTTTTTTTTCTGTATTTATTTATTTATTTATTTATGGATTTATGTCAGCATTTATTCAGTTTTGTTAAATTAATTTCCAAATTTATTTATTTTTTCACAAATTTACTTGAACAATATATATTCCCACATTTAATTATTTATTCAGGTATTTATACATCTATCTGTTTATTCTACATTTATTTATTCCTTTAGTTCAGCATTTATTTATTCTTTTGTTAATTTTTCTCCAAAATTATTTATTCCTGTATTTATTTAAAAATAATTTATTTTCATATTTAATTATTTATTCATTTATTTATTTCTACATTTATCTATTGATTTCTATATTCATTTATTTATGTATTTATTTTAGTATTTATTATTTTATTAATTTCTCTACAAATTTATTCTTGAATTTATTTAAAAAATATTTTCAGATTTAATTATTTATTCATGTATTTATTTATCAATTTATCTATTCTATATTTATTTTTCTGTATTTATCTCAGCATTTATTTGATTAATTTCTTTACAAATTTATTTATTCCTGTATTTATTTAAGAATGATTTATTTCCATATTTAATTATCTATTCATGTATTTATATATTTATCTATTTATTTTATATTTATTTATTTATTCCTTTATTTCTGCATTTATTTATTCTTTTATTAATTTCTCTTCATATTTATCTATTTATTCCCCTATTTATTTAAACATTTATTTAATTATTTATTCATGTGTGCATCTATACAATTATTTATTTATTCATTCAAGCATTTATTCCCATATTTATTTATACATTTATCTATTTATTCATTGATACAGAAGTCATTTTTTGTCCTCCATATATGAGAGGGATAAATGTGTGGTGATAGAGTATCACATTTGTAGATGGGTGTTTTTAAGCATCCTGTAATTTCTACATAATGAGAGACCCTTACTACATAACACAAACTGTGCGTCTTTATAATCAACTGTGTGTCGTATTACAAATAGAAATACACAGGAGAAATATACAGACAATCCAAATACTGACACATTAAAATCAGGCACAGAAACAGGCAGTCCAAAACATGTTTTCTTTTTTATTCGAGTGACGGTCAGACTGCAGTCCAGAGACATTCAGGTAATAGACAGTGACACACATCTCTGTACACAGCGTTTTTACACTGAAGAGGTCAAACACCCTCAGAACAGGAAGAAACAACTCAGAAGAAACATGTTAAAGGGGTAGCACGCTAACAAATCAATGTTTACTCGTTTGATGGTCGATGGGGGTTCAGTTTTTATCATCATTAATATTATGGGGGGGAGATATTGTAACATCCATGCAATGTATTAATACTGGAAACCACACAACTGATGGCACCCGCGTTACTACATATCACCTTTTATAATCTCAGTCTAACAAAACGACAGCATGATCACATAAAACTGATTGTGGCGCTGACGGCCCTGTTAAGAGTGGTCAAACAAAGTATTTCCAACAAAGAGTGCATTCTAGTTAATAAATAATCATTATTAATATTATTTTTATATTTTCAGTAGTACAGGACAAACCATACCCGAGACAGCATCACACACAGGTTCCATTTACTTCAATAACGTACTGAATTTTACAATCAACCAATACCACAGTAGTGTACATGGGCCAGAGCACAAAACATAGAGAATGCTTGTATTATTATTTTTATCTATCACACTGACTGAAGAAGAGACTGAAGCACTGAGGACAATAAGACAACCTGACCTGACACTACCCCAAAGTTCCTTAAAGTACTTCAATAATACCCCAATAATACCATCAACACCCCAGTCTGACCTGACCACAGGTGACCAGCAGCCCAGTAACACAGATTTAAAGAACTACACTGGTACTTTTTCATATTTTAGCATCAGAGGAGATACTAAAGATTAACAGGGTCAAAATATTTAATAGATATCATAATTAAACTCCCCCAGCTGATTGGTTACATTAAAACAGTTATTTTTTAATTAAATGTTCTCTGAAAATTGTGTTTTAAATATGCAAATAGGCATTATCTGAGTGAATATGTGCTATTTTGCATTATTTTCAAAACAGAAATCTGAACATTATATCAAGCCAAGTTCAAAATTGTTGTTTCATACTGTTAACATAATAGAGTCAGGTTTTACAGAGGGAATTTTGAATATCTATTTCAATCGTAAATCAGAAGTCACTGTCATCAGCCATAAAAAATAAATAAAAAATCAATTTTCACCATGTTTTTAGGATTAAAATGTTCTATAATATAATAACACAACAATACTAATTTTGAGAAAATGGCCTTTCAAGATATGTATACAAAAGTGGTAAAAATGTGCAGGGTAGTTAACGTCAAGAGGCAAATAACCTTTTGATCCCATTTGAATTGGATAATTCTGCAAGTCAATAGAGTCGCAGTTTGTTGTCACGTCATGTCTCGTCAACGAAAATGAAACCAAGGTCTATTTTTAGCTCCTCATCGTCACGTTCTCATCATGGAAAAAAGGTTGTTGACGGAAAAAATTTCGTCATGGTTTTCGTCAATGACATTAACACTGGTTCTGGGAGAAGGGAGTGAATTGTACCAAGGTAACAGCCCTCTTGGTGTTGGTGACGTATATCATCCGAGACGAGAGATGGTAATTCACTGAGCGATTTCACACAAGAACATCATGTGTATTTCACAGCACAGTTTAAATGGGATCAAAACAGTATTCGTCTGCTGTACAGTTTTTCCAAAATAAGGTCCCATGGGAGACACCAGAGGGGGAGGGACTTTGCCTCTGTATTCGTCACATATAAGAATGAACCAAAACCTTTGGCTGTTGTAAAAATTAATCGCTTCAGGAAATCGTTGGCAGCGATGTTCACACTTGGGGGCTACAACATGAAAAACCACCAAGTCTAATCCTTTAACTTGCACCAACTAGGCCTAATGGTACCAAACCACAGCACCTGAAAGTATTTGGAGAACCCAACCTGAAACTTCATCCAGAAACACTCCAGCAGTGACCCAGAACCCTCAAAGAAATCACTACTGCTATCCTCCATTTTTAATACATCCTCCTGAGACCCTGTGTTCTAATATGAGGACATCATATTCTGGTTTCGCTGCACCTTATACTTTGTTCTACTTGGATCTGTCGTCCTCGTTCTTGGACACTTTTCAAGATGGCAGCCACCTCTGCCAAGTCAGTCTGTAGCCGATCCCGACACAAAAGTGGACAAGGTCCAAAACCTGATCACATTTTATGGTTGTAACATGTTTTGTTTATAATTAATAATGTTTGTAGTTTGATATGGCCAATGTTGACCAATTTTAGTGACAGTAACTTTTATAATCGTCTTGTTTGAGGACATTGGGACCAATTAGGTGCGACAGACGAAAGGATATTCCTAGCTTTGAGTATGGATCAAGGAAAAGTCATGTAGAGGCTTTAAATGAACAAATTTTTAGAATTGTCGCTTTATTTTTAATTTAGTTTTTGCACAACAATGTTCAAGTGATCAGTTTTATACTTTATTACACGCTCCAAAACTACTTCCTGTTCAAAAACAGTGTTTAGTTTTTTATACTTAGCAGATCCGACTGATCCCAAATAGCTAGGAGACATTAAAATGTACACCGGACAGAAGCTGAGGTCTCAGGAGGATATACCCATTTAACTTTGCACTCACAGACAGTCAGGGGAGTAAAATATTTTTAAAAGCCACGCTCACAGGTAAACTGAGTGGCCTTGGCTCTGTTTTACACTTCAAAATGATCCTAATCCCTTTTGGTACTTTAGCGTTTCTCCATTTGCCTTGAGACTGCAATCAGAATCTTCATTGTTACCTTGTGAGCTATTACCCTAATTATTGATAATGACTTTGATTATCACCTAATTTGAGTGAGATCTTTAATTTCAGAGAGTAGATAACCAGTTCTACTCTATGAATACACATTTTGGGGACAGGAATAGGAACACAAAGTCTTTGCTTTGTCAGCTCGAGACCTTACAACCTCACTACAGGTCCAAGTTTGGATCCTGGGTGCAGAAAATTACAGTCAGCAGTTACAGTTCTGGGCCACACTAGAGCTTTGACACATGCGCACACTAGCACATGTGTTCGTGTGAGCAACAAGATCACGAGGCTGAGATAACATCACTGACTAAACAAAGGGGGTGTTTGGGCACGTGGTCGCAATTCCCGACAATAAACTGCGATTAATGTAACACGAGAAGGAATCCTGTCATCTGTGCTGACGGACGGCGAATCTCACTCTGCAAAACAACTTAAGAATTACATAGTATTCAATATATAATGAGATCTATACAACGATTTCATGCATTATTATCATGAGTACTTTGAAAACTCTTGAGAGCTCCAGTTGTCCTGTTGCTGCAGGGCCTTCTCTGGTCTGCAGAGGGCGCTGTTTCACACAGGATCAGTTAGAATAGCAGGCAAGGCGTCCTACAGGTCAATTATATCACTCTAACAGGAAGTTTTATATTTGGCTCTGTTCATAAAAAAACTCTTAATTCAGATATCTTGACACTGATAATATATTTAGACTACTTTTATTTTGGGGAAATGATTTAACGTTGTAAGCAACTTTCGATTTCCTCCTCTGCACTAAAACTTCGACAAACACATGTTCAAGAAAATAAGTTTTATGCACCACAAAATTTCACTCCACACGTTCACACATTCTCACACAGACCCACACATCTCTCATGCACGCTAACACACACACACACACACACACACACACACACACACACACCAAAACTACATATTCTCTGATGGCGAGTGTACGTGAACCAAAACACAGACACTGCTACACACCGACATGGCTGGCATGGTTACTATCTACATCAGGGCCCTTAGTGACCAACATCCACCCATCCCTGTCCCTGTCACCATGGTAACAATTTCACCCCCCCCTCCCTCCCTCCCTCCCTCAGTGGCAGGATTGCAGGATCAATGAATTAGCCAGCTAGCGATCCTCAACATCCCACAAACAGATTTTTCTTTTTGCCTGAGACTGCACTGACTCTTCCAGCGTCCTGATGTCGCTCGCTGAATAAAAGCTCACCCGTCGCCCCCCCCGGCTCTGTGATTACATAAACTCCTATAGACATTAACAACATAGTAGTAACGTGGTAATCAGATGTTATTCAGAAAGACAGCAATAAGAACACAGGGCAGTTTGGCAGCTTCTAAAACGTAAACATAAACAGACCTGACTTACCCAGAGTCTCCCCGCTCGACCCAGTTTATACACACGACACCCAACGTAGGACACTGTCTCAAATCACACACTGCATACATTCCCTGGTACCATGGACGGATTATGACACAATGGGCCCCTGGGCACGGACAGGTGTTTTTTTTTTACCCCATCCTTCTTAGTGGGGTTCATTTTGTTACTCTTTGTAGTTGTTTTGTGTCTCTTTGCTGTCATTTTCTGCCTCTTTGTGGTGGTTTTGCGTCTCTGTGGTCATTTTGAGTCTTTTTGTAGTCATTTTGTGTCTCTTTTTAGTTGTTTTTTGTCTCTTTGTGGTCGTTTTCTGTCTCTTTGTGGTAGTTTTGCATCTGTATGGTCATTTTGAGTCTCTTTGTAGTTTTGTGTATCTTTGTGGTTGTCTCTTTGTAGTTGTTTTAAGTCTCTGTAGTTTTGTGTATCTTTGTGGTTGTCTCTTTATGGTTGTTTTAAGTCTCTGTGGTTGTTTTGTGTCTCTTTGTAGTTGTTTTATCTCTTTATAGTTGTTTTTTGTCTCTTTGTGGTCATTTTCTGTCTCTTTGTGGTGGTTTTGCATCTGTGTGGTCATTTTGAGTCTCTGTAGTTTTGTGTATCTTTGTGGTTGTCTCTTTGTAGTTCTTTTGAGTCTCTGTGGTCATTTTTTGTATCTCTATGGTCAGCTTACATCTCATGGTTGGTTTGCATCTCTTCATAGTCATTTTGTGTTTCTTTGTGGTTGTTTTGCATCTCTCTGTAGTTGTTTTGAGTCTCTGTGTTTGTTTTGTAAATCTTTGTGGCCAGCTTGCACCTCTTTGTGGTTTGTTTGCGTCTCTTTGTAATGGTTTTGAGTCTCTTTGTCGTCATTTTGAAACTCTTTGTGGTGGTTTTGTGTCTCGTTTTAGTTGTTTTGTGTCTCTTTGTGGTCAGCTAGCATGTCTTTGTAGTTGTTGTGTCCCTCTTTGTGATGGTTGTGTGTCTCAGTGGTTGTTTTGTATCTCTTTGTAGTCGTTTTGCATCTCTGTAGTCATTTTGTGTCGATTGGTGGTTGTTTTGAGTCTCTCAGGGCAGTTTGCATCTCTTTGTAGTGGTTTTGAGTGTCTTTGTAGTCGTTTGAGTCACTTTGTAGTCATTTTGCATCTCTGCCGTTTTTTTGCATCTCTTTGTGGCCATTGTGCGTCTTTTTGCAGCTGTTTGTGTCTCTTTGCAGCTCTTTTCGCCTCTCCTTGTGGTCATTTTATATCACCTTATTGTCAGTCTTGTGTCTCTTTGTACTTGTTCAGTTAACTTTCCACTAAGAAATGATAAAAGCCACTTCAAACAGAGGCTCTGGTCCAGAGGCCCCCTGACACCTTGGGTCTGTACCCAGTAGACCCATGGCTCAATAATCCATCTCTGCCTGGCACAGAAAAATAACAGAATGAAAAGTGATTCACTGTGGATTAAAGTTTCCCCAATAAAACTGACCGCTCTCACATGAATGAACCAGAATCACGCAGATTCAGCCATCGTGACAATGTGCTCAAGGAATATTTTGCACTGTAACAGTTTTTCTTTAAAGTGTGTTAAAAATAATGATTCCACTACACTGAGGAAGACCATAAACACTTGAACAGATGCTATAAAGACTTGCTGATGAAGCTTTTATGAATGAAAAGTTCTCTCAGGATCTGTTAGATTGTGATATATATATAACATCCATATCTTACAAACGTCAGTCAGGTTGGATCGGCGATTGCGGTCTGGAAATTTGCCTGAGATTTGTTGCACAATTCAAAGTCTAGTACGTAATTTGAGACAGTGTCTAAAGTTGGTCTAATCTGACGGTAACTAGCCTACCTACAGTACAGTATATAACTACCTACAGACCTACATAAGAATGTGAGATATTGCACTTAGTCACAAAACGTTGTTGTCTTTTTTTACAGCATGTGGAAATCTACTAAATTAAGTCACTGTCTGAGACACACAGTACAGTATGGCACTTAGTTGATCTCTAAGTTTGGAAACATGCAGATTCAATACACATGATCACTTTAACTGCAGCAGGGGGAAAGGGGGAGGAATGACCGGACCGTACTGGAGCTAAAAAAAGAAAAGTAAATAGAAAACAAAAAGAAACATTCCCCGTCCTGTTTGGTATGAAAGGGGATTTTGACACTTGAATAAATGGAAAGAAAAGATGAAGATGCTGTACGTGAGTGCCTTCTGCACTATTTTTATCTAACACTGCTTTGTGGCGGAGTCACTCACTTGTTGATCCTTTCATCTCTTTTTTTTTTGTTGTCAAAACGGCAGTTAAATACTGCAAAGTGGCCTCCTCCTCCTCTACATTTCCTCCTCTTGTTTTCTTTTTCTCTCATCTGCTCTGATCTGAGGACACTGGATTTGCGAAAGTAGGAAGCTGATGGCGAGAAAAGTGCAGATGAAGCTGGAATGTTAAGGAAGGAAAGGGAACGAGAGGAGGGAACAAAGAAGGAGAGGCCTTTTTTTTTTAAACAATTATTGAAAACTCAGCCCAGATCGACACATAAACGACTGCATGTGTAACATCACAGAAAGCAATTTGCTATCACTTTCCTCTCATCCATCTCCCAACCTTCCTCTCCCACCATCAGGTCTATCCTCTCTAGTAAATGGGAACCTGGTATGTGGGTGCTGCGTTGTTCTCGGTGAATGGCGGGGACTGGTAGGTCTCTGTGGTCTCGGTGGTGCCGGCTCCTGGTGAATTGGATGGGTACGGCTGGGTGGGCGCGCCGCCGTCCATGTGCTCCGTGGTGAACAGAGTCATGTCTGTGCCGAGCAGATACTTCTGGACCGCACGCACTGTTAGACCGGCCTGCAGGGGGAAGAGAGGGGGCAAGAGATGGAAAAGATTAGGAGACAACAACGTCACAAGTCAAAGTAAGCCAGACTGACTCATGAAAGACCAGTTTTCACAGCCTGATATTAGTCAGACACGTTTAAAATAGTTTGTTTTATAACATGTAATTGCCACCACAAAAATAAAGTTAGCTTTGCTTGCTTAAAAGGAAAAGTTTGACAGGGTTAGATGAGAAGATTGATACCACTCTCACAAAATACAAGACAGCAGCCAACTGACACTTCGCTAGTCCCCTGGACACAGACTGGCCAATCATGGGTCCGACAACAACACAGCTGTGCTCCACTGACTCTAATGCAGTCGTTTCAGATTTCCTTCATTTTCAGGCTGGTTTTGTGGATTTGGAGCTAAATGTTGTGTCTGGGGCACGTCGTGTATTAATGATACTCGTTACCTGGAGAGGTTGGAAAAAGATATACGTTTCTTCCCTGTTCCAAAACCAAAATCAAACCCTGAAAAGTGTAGGGTTAGCTAGCTAGCTACTGAAGATATAGCCTACTGAATGTATACACATGCTGCTTTTGCTTTGTAATGATTATAACAGTGAAACAAAGACCGACCCTGCTGTACAGGAACCAGTGAAGGGAAGCAGGGAAACTTTGCTGATGTTCAACCAGCAGTGTGTCATCACATGAACGGAGATCCTTGCCCGTCCAGGTGCTGGCAGCAGCAGCACGGGGGTGAAGCCAAACACTGTTCATCTGCACACACTGTGATGCCACACAGCTGGTTCAATATCAGCAAAGTTTCCCTTTATATTCATTGTCTTGTGTGGCGATCAGCAGTGATGTGGTGGTTCACTTTTACACTGTGATCTGTAGCCTATAGCTCGGCTTTAGCTTCCAACTATCTTTGTCTTTTTAACCTGTTGTTGCTGCTGAGTCAGTTTGACATCCTGGATATATCCTTCAAACACAGACTGTAGACCCCTCTGTCTGCTTCTCTCTGGAATCACTCTTTCATTTCTCCAATTTCTATATTACTACCATCACAAGGGGGCAGGGCTTAGCAAAAGGTCAATTAGCTTAGCTTAGCATGAAGACTGGACATAAGGGGAAATAGCTAGCATATTGTTGTTCTTCCACTTTTGATTTAAAGGTTCTGTACGTGACATTCAGAGCATGTTTATGGCAACAAGCAACTATTTGCTATGTGACGATATAGTGGAGTATTTCTGTCACGAGCAGAGGATGAAGTCATGCTACCTCTCTGTGTGGTGCAGTTGTAGCTTCTCTGTTTGTTGCTGCAGTAGACGGTTGGTCCAAAAGTCACTTAAAGTTGCCTGATGATGCAAGGCACTCATTTGCATATTGGTGACATCATCGCACATTGATTTGCAAATAGGATGATGGGAGCATTACTATATTGCTCAATAACATTCAACAGAAACATCATCAACAAAACATTTGAATGACATGCGCTTCCAATCCAGAGAGCAAACACGTCAGTGTAACCATAGAAACACACTACAACTGTACTCCCACTCCTACAGCAAGCGGTGACTCCTCTCCTCCTGCCTGTCACTCACCTTTTGAGTGCCTGCTTAGTGCTGCTGCGTAAAATGAGAGAAGAGGAGAGAACCTGCACTGTTGGCAGGAGACCCATATACTGTGATTACTCTGAGCATTATGTATGGGAATTGATTGCAATGTGATATATTTATCACTTCCTTCCTGATGGCCTTTATAAGTCACTTAGGGTGCTTTCAGACCTAGAGTCGTCTCCTTTGGTCTGAATCAGGGACTAATTTTGTCACAAAGTTGTATAATTGCCTAGAGTTGGTTCGTGTTCTCACGGCAGCATTTACAAGAGGACCAGATCAAATGCCTTGTGTGAGAAAGCTGCTCTTGATTGGTCAGAATTTCCATGTGGGAAAAATCCAGGAAGTAAAGCAAACGTTGAAGAAGAGTACACTTGCAAGATAAATGTGACACTTTCTAATGTCACAATGGAGGGACAACTACGCAGGTTGATTTTAGCGCTGCTCATCGTGGACTATATTGCTGTCATTGTTCATTTTAGTCAAACCATACAGTTTGAAAACGAGGCGCGGCTCCAACTAGAAAACAGTGTTTTGATGCATTGGATGTGCTGAATGTGCATATTAAGGCAGTACAGGAGGAGGTGCACATTAATAATCCTCCAGGACTGTAACATGCTCATGTTTAACCCAAACAATGTGTCATGTGACTGCAGTTGGTTCAGATCCAGGTCGGAACACGTTCTCACCACAAACGAACCGCACCAGAGTTCAAGAAGGTCTTGGTCTGGTTGTTTTGGTGCACACCCGAGTGCTGCTAAAACGAACTGCACTTAGGCGGCAAACAAACTTGAGTTTGACTGAACTGATCCAAACAGGGCAGGTGTGAAAGCACTCTTAGTTTGTCGCTAGTCTGTCCATCCATTTTCTATAACTACTTCTAAGGGTTGTGGAGGGGCTGGAGCTGATCCCAGCTGACATTGGGCAAGAAGTGGGGTTCACCCTGACATGTTGCCAGACTATCACATCTAACTTGCATGTCTTGAAGCCAGAGAACCTTGAGAAGAGCTATGCTAATGCTAGGAGTATATGCAAACTCGAACTAGAAATAAAGTTGCTAAGAGGAAAAGTCGCTAAATCTAGTGAGAAAGACATGAAGTTGGCAGCACTGGTGCATCCCACTGGCTAGCTAATAGTCGCCACTCTGCACTGCGCTCATACAGTGTTTAACATTATTGCTGATATCGCTGTACCAACTCACGGTGGCAGAACGCCCCTCCCACCCCTACATTAACACTGTTAGCTCTGTCAGCACTGTTGCCATTGTTTTGGAAACCTTTTGAATGTACTTTACACATTATAGCTTGTGCGTTTCATTAGTATAAAAACTGAAGTGTACAAATTACAATTTATGCCAATATTTTTTGGCTGGGAGAAGCAATTTCATTTAAGAAATCAGGATTTGTCGCACACGATGTATTGCTGCTCCCGTGCTTTATTCCCACACCAAACAAATAAGCAACGTTTCGCCTCACGCAGGAGGCTTCATCAGGCTTACAGAGTAAAGGGCAGTCCCTCTTTTTATAGCATGTCCTCCAATAAGAGCCGATTGAAATAAGTTGATTCGGAGGATGTGCATTCTTTATATTTGTTTCACTAGAAGCAATTTCATTGCCTGATATCAGACAGAGCTCTCAACTCGTTACACTCGTTCCCATCAATCGGTCAACTCAAACTCAGTGGAGTCTGGACCAGCTGATGTGTGCCCACCCATCAGGCAAACAGCCATTTAAATATATATGAGAGTGTGCTCACGTCCTCCTTTGTGGCCTGCCCATCTGCCTGATAGTGCACCCACCTCATTAGCTACCTTCACTGTTGCCATTGTTAGCACTGTTTGCACTGTTAGCACCGTTAGCTGCTAGCTGCCAGCTCAGCCACCTCTGCGTTGAGAGCTTTGGGTTTGTTACCTTTGGACAGAGCCAGGCTAGCTGTTTCCCCCTGTTTCCAGTTTTACATGCTAAGCTAAGCTAACCTGCTGCTAGCTGTAGCTTTGACAGACAGATATGAAAGTGGTATCAGTCTTCTGACCTAACTCTTAGCCAGAAAGTGAATAAGGGTATTTCCCAAAATGCAGAAGTATTGCTTTGAGTGTAAATGTTTAGACAGTGATGATGATGCCTCTAAACTCACAGACCTCTTAAACTACTGAAAGTATGAAAGCATAAAGTTATTGAGGACCATTCACCAGATGCTCAACCAATTTCTCACCACGCTTTAGTCAGAAACAGGTCACTGCTACAAGTTTAGGTCATGGATGAATAATCAAAGGGGCCCACCAGTCACTGGGGTTCAACTGCTCAGGCTGCCTCTAATCCACTGCCTGTGTTTGAAGTGTTATTAACCTTTCTCTTTTGTAAAAGTCACATGGGCTCAGTCAGATTGTCCTGATCGTGTTTATCCACCTCGGCTCAATACAAACATATTGACATATATTAGAATATAACACAAATTCAGTGTGTCATAGTATTTTGTATCTGAGTAGAGGAGCTTTAGAGAGGAGACACACAGCCTCTCTTTGTCTCCAGTGTGACAGAAGCTCTTTGAAGTCATGGTTGACCTGCCAGATGTGGTTGAAAAATATGAAGAAAGAAAAAAGAATACAGAGGGTGTTTTTTTTTTTTTTGCTGTTAGGTGGGAGGGGAGGTTTCATCTGTGCCCAGGAGCCCAGATCGTCTCATAATCTGTCTGTGGTTTAAGTGATATTGAACATTTATTCAACAGATGCGTGTGTTTTCTGCATTCCTGAAGTAAAAACCTAAAAAACAATGGTGCAAACACTTGTTCTGTAAGGTGCAGGAATGGTTCACATTAATATTTCAGTGATGGAGAGCACCTGTCAGTCCTCTGTTATTATTATAAAGGCTGATCCGCATTAACAATAACCCTCACTCAAGCGAGTGCTGACTGAGCATTTCCAGACCTTAAAAGGCAACTTCGGTATTTTTCAACCTGGACTCTATTTTGCCATGTTTTTGTGTCTCAGACTAATGGGAGCAACTATTTTCTATATTAGTCCAGGACTGAGCTCGAGCGCTGCACCCGGGAATGGCTAAACAGGCTACAATGTAACCTCTACGTCCACTAAACGTGCTTGTTTTTGCCACTGACAGGCTCGGATTGTTATTTTAAGTGTCTGGCAACATAATAGAAAGGATCCCTACAGAGATAGACCTTTTAAGTAAAAAGAAAGCGTGTTTTTGTTTAACCAGAAACAACCCCAAAATCTTCAACACCAAAGCCACCACACTCCATTCAAATAAGGAGTAATTTTAGTGTGTATAGAGGCAGCATATGTTCACATCTAACTGGGTGAATTAAGGGTTTATTTCAACCAAACCAGAGCTGTTTCTGTCAACTTTGAATGGAGTGTGTTTTATGATGATAAAATTACTATTTATCCAAATGGAGTCTGGTGGCTTTGGCAATGTCTAGCTCAGGGTTGTGACTGGTTAAACAAAAAAAATTTCTCTAACAGAAAGTTCTGTCTCTGTAGACATTAGGGATGAGCAAGTACACTATTATCTTTATCTATATTTGTTCAACCAACTAAATGATCTGTATGCATATTTGTACTCAGACTGCGCGTTTAAAACAGAAAAGGGAGGGACTTAAACAAAAAAATGGCAGGGACCTAAGCAGAAATTGCCTCCTGAGACCCTGTATCTTCATACGAGGACGTCACATTTTGGTTTTGCTGCATCATATAATTTATTCTGCTTAACTTAGACCTCATGTCCTTGTTCATGGACATTTTTTGTGCTAGTGGTAGTAAGAGCACAATACACTAATACATGTAAAAACAAGATGGCAGCCATCTCTGCCAAGTCAGTCTGCAGCCGATCCCGACACAAAAGTGCACAAGGTCCAAAACCTGATATCAAATCTTATGATTGATTGATTGATTGATTTTTATTTATTTACGTGTCATGCCGCAAGTGGCCCATCCCACACGGGATTACATGACACCAATGAAACATAGAAAAAACATTTCATATGTGACTTCCGGTACACATAACAAAATTCAACTTTACATAACCACAACACAAAAAAAAAAAAGAAAACAAAACGAGACATAATCATCTGTACAATGCCATACTTCTTTTAACCCAGGCCTTTTCTATAAATTCTGCAAATAAAAATGTTTTATGTTCAAATAACCATGCCAGCAAATCTGTATCCTGTCTCATCTCTTCCACTTCCAGTTTGTTAAATAGCTTTACTCTTAAATGTTGAAACAAAATGAACTTCGTTTTCAATTTCATTTAGATCACATAAAAAACAAAATCTGTCATCCTCATTTGTTCCAATCCAACGTCCTGTTTCAATATGCAGAGGAAGAATACCTGACCTGAACTGGGCACACAATGATCTTCTCCTCTTAGACAAATTATATTTAACATAATTCTCTACACCAAACTCATTTTTAATCCAACAGAAAGTTCTAAGTTTTGGTTTGTTCCAAACCTCAATGGTCCACTTCTGTTTTAGCTGCTGAGAAACAATCTCTTTAGTCATTTCAATATCTACCTTCTCCCTATAAATATAAGATTCCTCAAAACCTGTCTTCTGAAATAATGTGTGCATAGGTTCAGCCCAAGGTCCACCCATCTGCATGTCCCACAATAACATTTTCTTACGAAGTCTACTGTCACTCATGCCGAGAAATCTATTCCATAATCTACACATACACACCACCCATCGAACTTTGCAAGGTTCCCAACCCATATCTCCAGTGATTGCTAGAATGGGTGCATACTTACTACCTCTTAAAAAATACCTAATAGCTCTATTATAGTTGAAACTTGTTTAGTTATGTTTTATGATGTTTGTAGTTTGATATGGCAACAGATTTGACTATATTTAGCAACAGTAACAAGCTAAGATGCTGTTAATGAGGAAGTACTCATTTGAGGACATTGGGAATTGATTATCATCTTGTCGACGGACATTGGGACTTGATTGTTGCAGCATTTCACACAAGCCAATTAGGTGTTACAGACTGTTCGTACAGACAAAAAGGATATTCCTATCTTGGAGTATAGAGCACAGAATTACAAAATGAACATATCAGTTTAGGTTTTGCACAGCCATGTTCAGCCACTGAAATGAAATGCGTATTATTATTATACGTATCAGATCCCACTAATCTCCAATAGCTCGGATAAAATAAAAATGCATAGCAAACAAAAGCTTGGGTCTCAGGAGGTTAAGCCTGACTTTGATATGGGTTGATCAGAAGTTGCTATAGTTACTTTTTTCTGGAAAACTATTTACAGGACAAAATCAGGATTGAGCTTTAGATCATTTACCACAACAGTAAGAGACAGAACACAGCTACCCAAATAAGGATGTTGTCAAATTTTACTCAAATGATACTAATGAAAGTACATTATCCATACCAGATACTTTTTTTTTCCAAATACCTGACCCAACCCTGGTAGAGATCCTTTTCATAATGTTGTCAGAAACTTAGGTTAATAAACTGAGCCTGGCAAAATCAAGCACTTCTATTGGATGAAAAGTGACAGTGCATATTCCCCCAAGTGGTTACATTGCAGTCTGTTTCACCACTGCTGGGTGCAGCCCTCTGGCTCAATACTGGCCAAATTCAAAAGATGGTTGTCACAAAAATATGGGAAAATAGGGTACAGGTTGAAAAATATTAAAGTTACACTATCCATAAAAAGGTATGAAGGTAGGTAATTCCATTAAAATAGTTTTGTGTAACAATATGAACATTTGTTTCCGTGTGTGCCTCTGTAGTTGCATGTTCTTACCCAGGTGATTATGGAGAAGAAAGAGAAGGCGATTGCAGCCCGGGCTGCGTCCGCCCCCTGGTTGAGTGGCAGCTCGTCAGGTGTGGTCCGAGACCACTGATTGGCCAGGAAGCAGAAACTTACAAAGTACAGAAAGGTCCAGAAACCTGCCAGAGAGAGACCAGCGGAACAACAGCAACACTTTACTACAACAGAGAGAAAGGTAATTTCCAAGTTAACTTCCCACATCAAACACAGGCAGGTGTTGGTTTCTCAAATCTGGGACAACTGAAGCTCTTCTTTGTTCCTTTTAGAAATTAAAAATATTCACGTCTCTATTACTTTTCATGTGAGTTAACAGGTTTCATTTCTCTTGATGTCTGGTTGTGCAAGACCGCTTTCATCTGAAACAAAGAAGCAGGTCTCGTTGGGCTGTTTTTTTGGTATTTTGGGGAAACCCAGTCTCACTAAGTACAAAACACCCAAGGGCAGATGTGTCTTGCACTTCCTGAGTCTTGGAAAGTCATAAGAAAACATATTTATGTCAACTCTGTTTGACTGTACGTGTTAATAAGTCCTTCTCACCTGAGAAGCCGATCTCAAGCATTATAGCCTTCTTCCTGTCTTTGACAGAGCTGATGGAGGAGAACTTGAAGTCGAGCAGGAAGAAGAAGGAGCACGCCAGCAGGCCCACCAGGCCCACGAACACACCGTAGTTGCACGCGTCTCCATTCTTATTGAAGACACAGTGGAGACGCTCGCTGCCCATGTTCACATAACCCTCGTTCACGATGGAGGCGAAGACCACCAGGGAAAATATCTGTGTGCGGGGACACAAGAGGAAGAGGAGGATAAAGATATTATCATTCAAATTTAATTCTCCCACTGTCTTCCTTTCTTTCCACACAAACATTGTTGCAGACTCACTGGAAACAGGACTGCAGCAGCACTACTCGAGAGCGCCTCTTTGAGCATGCTCACACCAAAGGCATTAACCTCATTTCCCCTCTTTCTCCCTGACTGACTGAAGAGGTGGATGCTTCACTTCCCCGCGAGAATCACATCGTCCTGAGGCGGTGCATATACCAGAACAGGAAGTGTGATAAAGACTGCTGTAGCTCGTGCTATGTATTTTTTTTTGTCTTTTATTAGTTGATCCCATTTTTATGAATAACAGCCTTCTTTAGGTCTGATCTGTAGATCTGTGTTTCCTCCTACCTCTGCTCTGGACTCGCATACTGACACTGATCAGCTGACTAACACTCAGTGGCAGAATAGGGCCATGTGACACACACACACACACACACACACAAGCAGAAATGCACTCACACTTGGGGGTGTGGGTCATATGATGGTGGAGAGACACACAATGGGATAATGTCCGGTCCACATTTCAAACTGATCACATGTGTGGATATAATCTGAACAGACACACACTCAGGTGCCTTTTAGTGAATCAACATGATAAAGCTGCTTATGTATCAAAGTCATGCATCACTGAGTTCTTTGCATGATTTTAATAACTGCATAATGTGTGTGTGACATTTTTACTCCTGCTTCGTTAATAAACAGCAACTAATTGTGGTCACAGGGGATTCAATTAGTCGAGAAGCAATAGTAAAATGTTAATAAAAAGTCATTCCTTTCCCTTTATGGCCCAAAATTGTTCATAGTTTCAGTAGTTAACTACACAAAAATGGCAGCAACAAAAAAAAGTAATTTGAGCTCTGGAGGAGGCAAACCCGACTCTCCACCACAGGGCTGTAGGCTACACACAAGTCTTAAAATGTCATGTTGTGTTATTGGGAGCCAGAATAGAAGGAGTCATGGCTCAAAACCTAAATTTGAACACATACCAGCTGCTGTTTACTTGTTTAAGTTACGCTCACAGTCCCAGAGAGTGAGTGACCTCACATGGTGCATTTGTAAATTCAGTCTGACACTCTACACTAAAATGAGAGCCCTGTTGGTTGAAGACATGGAGCGTTATATTTGTATATGAATTAACAAAGGGTTAAGCTAATCACACTTTCACTCCGCTCGGCACTCTGCTGCTCCGTCTCCACAGACAGAGTGCAGAGAGTGTGGTGCTCTGAATAACCGAACGGTACATTCAGACAGCGCTCTGAATTTACGAATGGTCCAGTTTGTGCCAGAGTGCGCTCCGACACTCTGAGTATTTCTGAACGCACCTCCGCATCATCTTCCTCCATTGTCTAAAACAAGCCAACAAAACCTGCTAGCTAGCACTAGCTAATGTCTGCGGAGAATTGTTCTGCCTCCAGCTAAGCCCCGCGCACAAAAAACATCACACTACATACATTTACTAACAGTAAAAGATTTGTTCTTTAGCAGGCAAATAGGAATCACCACAGAGCATGTGCAGTGTCACGGTTCTGTCCCTTGTTTCTGATTGAGGCAATCTGAAATGTTACAACTGCCCCCGGTCTCCCCTACCATACTGTAAGTATGTTTTGCTGACAACACTTTTGTACTTTTACTTGAGTGGGATTTTGTTTCAGATTCAGACAACTTTACCGATCCCAGAAGGGGCAATTTATTTGCAGCTCACCTCATCCAAACATTCAAACACTCAAAAGAATCTGAGCAGTGGTGTTGTGGTAGTTGATGAGGTGGGTGTACTACTAGGTAGATGGGTGGGTTACTGAGGAGGAAGTGGGAACACTTCTCTATATATCCTAATGGCTTTTGGGCTGATCGGTGGGTAAACAGACAGGAAAAGAAGTGGATATACCCCCTGTACCAGTACCTTCCACCACACCACTGGATCTGACTTCCACCAGCATGAATTTAAAAATGAGGCATGAATCATAATCTAGATTGTAAAGGGAAAAATACACCAACAAGCATCAAAATAGGCAATTAAACTTTAAATCACATTAGCCCAAACTGTTAAAAAGTGCCTATTTGTATCCAGAGGTCTCAGTAGTAAATCATGTACAACCTCTCCATCACCTACACCAGAAAAATCCAAATATATATTTTTACAATCAATCCACCCACAGGCACCGGATACTCATTAATTATTCACACACATCTCACGCTCCTAAACAGATCCCCTCCTCTGTGTGTTTCCCCGCACCGTTAAAAGAAAACCTTCCCTGTGTCACCCAAAGGTGATGCGTTCCATCAAACGTCAGGGCACGACGCGTCTCCGTGGCTCTGCGTGCGTAATGATGATCGCGGACCAATCACAGGTAGGATGACGGACGACGACCGTTTAGGGTAAATCAGCAAAATCATTAGCTGAAAATATGATTGGCGACATAAACGGAGACGGTGTGTGTGTGGTGAATATACGGTGGATATTTGAGGGGAATAAAAATAATAGTTGACATGAATAACAGGAAGCAGGAGGCTGAGGAATGAGACAGATATGGATCTGCCTTTTTACACACAATCCGGTTTGCTACACATCAGAGAGATATTTATTAATAAAGCACTGCAATGAGAAATTATTGAGTAATAATAGGTTGATTTTTCTGGCACAGAGAAAAAAAAACATCTGTATTGAGATCAGTTTCTTGGTCAGGGTGTCAGACAGCCACCAGGCCTTGGTTACACCCTGTACACTACATTTCTACACACACACTCCGATATAAACACCCATTCCTCTGTTTCCATTCACACACCCTGCTTATCAATTATCGCTGGATTACTGGGCTCTATATTTGCAGTGAGAACACGTCACGGGTCTCGCGCAGCAACGACAACAGAGAGCCCCCCACATCCACACACACATCTACACACACACACACACACACACACACACACACACACACGCAAACAGCACTGCCGGAAAAACGCGCTCTCACCCAGCACAACACTCTGAGGATGGTGGTCGGCTGTTTGGCGAAGGTGATGGGGTCCACGGTGGACCCGGCCCGGCCCGCTCCGAACGATCCCACTCCGTCCATCTTCTGTCGGTCGCTCTCTCTCGGTGCGCTCCTCGCGGCTCCACGCTCCCGGCTCCACGGCAGGATGGATGCGTTGCTGCTCTCTGCTGTAGGGACGGGTCCCAGCGCGTAACACGCACGCACAGGCGCGCGGGCGCAGAGGAGGACGCCGCGTGTAAGAGGGCGGGGGGGCGTGCAGAGCTGACGTGCCCGCGCTGCTGACTGTGGATGAGCCATTTGGACAGAATTTAATGTGATTGTGCCAATATGGGATATTATATCCTGTTAAAATGATGGCCTGCAGGGCTGCCATAAAACAGAGTCAGCCACTGACTCAATGTTGAGCCTGTTGTTGGTTTGGTACCATCATTTGCTGCATGGGGCCTCAAGAGGACATATAGTTGGAGGACTCACAAAAAACATGTGGTCATAAAGGGATGGACACGGTCAGCAACAATACTCAGGTAGGCTGTGGTGTTTAAACCATGCTCAGTTGGTACTAAGAAAATCTCCCCCACACCATTACACCACCAGCAGCAGCCTGAACCGTTGATACAAGGCAGGATGGATCCATGACGCCAAATTCTGACCCTACCATCTGAATGTGGCAGCAGAAATCCAGACTCATCAGACCAGGCAACGTTTTTCCAATCTTCTATTGTCCAGTTTTGGTGAGCCTGTGTGAACTGTAGCCTCAGTTTCCTGTTGTTAGCTGACAGGAGTGGCACCTGGTGTGGTCTTCTGCTGCTGTAGCCCATCTGCTTCAAGGTTGGACAAGGTGTTGTTGCTTCAGAGATGGTCTTCTGCAGACCTTGGTTGTAACCAGTGGTTATTTGACTTCCTGTTGCCTTTCTATCATCTTGAACCAGTCTGACCATTCTCCTCTGACCTCTGGCATCAACAAGGCATTTTGGCTCACTGGATATTTTCTCTTTTTGGGACCATCCTCTGTAAACCCTAGAGATGGTTGTGTGTGAAAATCCCAGTCAATACTCAGACCAGCCCGTCTGGCACCAACAACCATGCCACGTTCAAAGTCACTTAAATCACCTTTCTTCCTCATTCTGATGCTCAGTTTGAACTTCAGCAGGTCGTCTTGACCATGTCTACATGCCTAAATACATTGAGTTGCTGCCACGTGATTGGCTTATTGCGTTGAACAAGTGTACCTAATAAAGTGGCCGGTGAGTGTATCCCAAGGGGTCTCAGGAGGATATGACAAAAGTAAAATAAAAGTTCGACCCCATCTAAATATGAGGCATTTCAGCCATAATGACTGTAAACTACAAACAACATAATAAGTGAAAAATCCTGCCTGAATTGTTCAGTAGCCACAAACATTTTTATTAAGTAATGAAATGGGGCATGGAGAAAAGTCTCATGATGATGTACTTGTGCCAAATACCACAATAAACTAGTCACAGGTCACTTACCATGTGACACTTACCAATTACTGTGGCATGAATAATGACAGTTTAGCCAAACGTCTCAAGATGAAATTATGAGTTTCAGTGGGAAGTGATAGTTTTGTGAAAACCCAAGTGGTATCATTTTTACTACATGCATGACTTCTGTCTCGTCTCACACCACTAGAGGTCAGTAACATCTACCTCAAAATTCAGTATCTGAACAGTACAGTTCATTAACGGAGATAAACACACTCATATGGGACAGGAAGTGATTCAAACCACAGTTGATGATGGTGGTTGTAGCTGTACAGTAATTGGAACAAATACATTAACTCTTCACAGGATCACGATGACAGTGAAACAAACAGTAGCAGCTGAGCATTAGACTTGTTTGTCTCAGTGTGTGTCCTCTGCCGGCTCCTTAAATAACAAATTCATGATCAGTGTTTATTAATAACACAGACAGATAAGGTCACATGGCCGAGGTGCTCAAAGGCCCTTGACTGACCCTGAACTGCCACCAATTACCCATTAACCCATTATCTGACTTTATGCATAGTTTATTTTATAACGTGTAAATTATATGTTACCAAAATGATTGTTCAATATGCTTATTTTGTTCAACCAGCAGCCAAAAATCAATTTACAGTGACATGGATTAAGGAAACACAACTAAATGATCACTTTTGAGAAGCTTTAATCAACAAAATATAGATATTTGTATTTGATTTAATGACTTAAATGATCAATTAATCATCACTGTAATCAAAAATTACATAATGACTAATTCCAGCACAAAATAATGCAAATAAATTAACATATGTTGCAGGTATAACACCACAAAACACACATAAACACACAATCTGAGTGTTATACAGTGAGGAAACATTCTGTAATCATTATGTAAAATATATATATTTCTCTGACACAAAGTTTTAGTGAAAGCTCTAATTATTCCCTGACAAAATGAGCATTGCGTAACAAATATTTTTTGTCACATGTAAGAAGTGATATTTTGTGTTGTAGTGATTCTTCTGGATTAAACAAGGCTTCAAAACACAACTTAGATCAGGGACGATGTGATTTTTGCCAAGTAGGACGTGTTCCTGGATCAACATTGCAGTCAGCCAATCACAGCCCTCTGACATCAGCAGTGTGCTGCTCCTGTACTTCTTTCAAAATGACTTTGTGTGCCTTCTTCAGAGCTAAGCTAGCTTACCCAAATTGAAGTTGGTACAGTGAAACAAAATACTCAGTGACACTGAACAAAAACCTTATAAGCTACTGCAGGGTTAGCTTGTTAGCTTGCTAACTAGGTTGACTATGCTAACAAGTAAGCTTGCCAGTAGGCTATGCTAATGAGTAAACTTGCCAATAGGCGAGAATATAAGCAAGCTAACTAACTAATATTCTAATCAATCAGCAAGTTCACTTATTAGCATGGCAAGGCTAGTTAGCAAGCAAACTCGCTAATATTCTAGTCTATCAGCAAGTTTACTCATTAGCATAGCCAAGCTAATAAGCAAGCTTACTCGCTAATACTCTAGTCTATCAGCAAGTTTACTCATTAGCATTGCCAAGCCAGTTAGCAAGCTATCTTGCTTATATTCTCGCCTATCGGCAAGTTTACTCATTAGCATAGCCAAGCCGACTTGCTAATATTCTACTCTATCAGCAAGTTTACTCGTTAGCATAGCCAAGCTAGTTAGCAAGTTAACTCGATTATATTCTCGCCTATCAGCAAGTTTACTCATTAGCATAGCCAAGCTGACTCGCTAATATTCTACTCTATCAGCAAGTTTACTTGTTAGCATAGCCAAGCTAGTTAGCAAGCTAATTGCTAACCCTGCAGTAGCTTATAATGTTTTTGTTCAATGTTACTGAGGATTGTGTTTAATTGTATTAACTTCAATTTGTAAAACTAGCTCAGCTCTGAGGAAGCACAACACAATGTTGAATGAAGCGCAGGAGCAGCACACTTATGATGTCAGAGGGCTGTGATTGGTTGATTCCAATGTTGGTCCAGGAGCATGTTCTAGTTGGCAAAACCATGTTGTGCCTTGGAACAGACCTGGGGCCTGTATCACGAAGCAAGATCAACCTTTCCTGGGTTACCCTGACCTATCCTGGGTTGACTAACCCTAACAATGGCAGTCAGGATAATCGGTATCACGAAGCTGGATATCAACTCGGTAACTCAACCCAGGATTGCTTTATCAAGAGCTGTGAACGCGCACGCAGCGGACCAATCACAATCATGAGAGAAGCGCAGCGTCACTGAGCGTCCTCACAGAGCGCCGTATGTGGGGGAAAAAAAGTATTTCTCGTGAGGATCAGAGATTAATTCTACTAAAATATGAGGAGGAGAAAAGCAACATTACAGAAAAGGCCAACACCATGGCAGCTGCAGGAGGAGGAAACACGCGTGGCAACGCATAACGGGATGAATAATATTTAGCTTTAGTTTAGATTAGTTTATTTTTACATAATGTTAAAAACAGACAGTATAAAATTTACAAGATTAAAAAAAAGAAAAGTGCCGGAGAGGTTAGAAGCCACTAAAAGCTTATCAAAGAAATTCCCCTGTCAAAACATCAATGAAATCACATAATAGACAAGAAAAAAAACGTGTCAGGAAAGAAGAAATAGAGGAGGAGAGAGGGAAAAATCAAGACAAAACAAGGTAGCAAATAAAATTATGTGTAGGTTAAATTACTCATCACTGGTTCAAGTAGCTGCAGTACCTGTACCTGTACATCTGACACTGATCACACCCTTGAATCCCATGAAATCAATGCTGCGCAGATGAATTGCGTGTATTACAATTATCGTCTAACATCATTGCGTCTGATAAATTGGTCTTCTTTGTCATAACGTTATATATGCTACAATAAAGCTTAAAGCTGACGCCACAATTAAATCATATCAACACCAAATTGATAGTCTGAATAAAATCATCGTGATATTGAGCTGTGTTAGAAATTAACAGCTGTGCAAAAATATACCTAGTCTCCCTCTTTAAAAAACAAAAAGGAAAATCCCTCAAACACCATGAAGTGTAGACATGATAGGCTACTTTCCACACTTCCAATAGCAAAGCTGTCAATTAGGCCCATTATCTTTAACAGGGATCATTTCCTCCAACAAAACAAAATGTTGGCACTAATATATTAAGTGTCCGCAAATGATCAGTTTCTTTCTTATGAAGGGGTGGGATGAAATTTTGACTTCTTTCCACTCCTTTCTGAACAATCTTTTCATTGTCTGTTGTTGTTGCTTTCTTTTCTTTTTTAATGTTCAAAATAAACTTTCAAATCAAAATCAATCAAATGAATTAAACTTCCCGTCATGACTGGGCTGCATTTCTGTCAGCAGAGTCATTTTTTTCCGAACAGCTGATTGGCCAGTGGGTGGTGCTTTTTATAGGATCAGATTCAACCCTGAACTTACCCTGCTCCGGAGCAGGATAGCCGTTCAAAGTAACTATGGTGATCTACCCCGATAAGAACTGAACCGGCTTCGTGAGACCAAAAACCCAGGGTTAACCCTGAAGTTACCTCGCTAAGACATTAATCCTGCTTCGTGATACAGGCCCCTGGAAACAACATTTTAATGGCAAAATGTGTTTGTAACCAACTCAAAGCTTTAACAGACACATCAGGGCCACACTGGTTAAAAATACGTTTTTCATTTCACACAAGATTTGATGCAAAATTTCAGCAAACATTTGTGTAGTAACCTTTTAAAACTCCCCAATAACTGGAATAAAGACGTTCAGTGAGTCTTGGCTCTGATCTGAGAAACAGAGAGGGATACTTTAATTTTTATTACCAGATCAGTTATTAACTAACCACAAAACAAGAGTCTGAAATGTACCACACAGCCTTTCTCTCTTCATGTAAAGTTTCTCCACAACAGAGATGTGACCTCTGACAAAGAGTTTCTCCTCTCCATTCTCACATCTCTTATCGCTCAGTCACAGGAGCCATCTTTCCATCCATCTTTCCACCTCTCGTCCACACGGGAGCAGTCAAACTCAGGCTTGCCCAGCCGGACGTTGATGTCATTGTGGATACGACAGAACCACTGAGAAAGAGCGTGGCGACTCCTGGTGTCTGGCTGATTGGTTTTCAATCTGCAGAGAGGAAATAGTGCATTTAGAAATGGCTTCCTTTTGTCTAATGGCATTTTTAAATGTGATAACTGCAGATCTGTTAGCTTAGATGCTACAAGACCTGATATGTGACTGTCTAAGCACTGAGGTCTGACCTGCCCCTGAGGTCCTCTGCACATTCCTCACACGGGAAGAACTTGGAGAAAAGGTTGATGAACTGCCCCATCTCTTGCTGCTGGGTCGCAGATGGACGATCGGGGTAATATGCCGCCATAGTGTGCAGGAAGGACCAGGTGTTACGCCCCAGCTCTTGCCGGTCCAGCGGGCACTGTGGGTCTTGTTGTGGCTCTGGCTCTGCAGCTTGGGTCTCCTGGTGAGTCATACAAGCACACATAGCGGAGTCAATCAGCTGGTATTTTAAAAGGGAACAGTCGGCCAACTGCATTATGGTTAATGTTGTGGTTACACATGCACTGCTCATATCCTGTCCTGAAAAGCCTGTTTGTGTCTTGAAGATTGGGATCAAGTTACTTTATTTATATGAAGTCATCTGCCTCTCAGGCTCTTCTTCTGTGGTGCCATCTTCCAGTTGATTTTAGACTTTCCTCTTTAATAAAGCGTATAGTTAGGGCTGGCTCAGGCCTGCCTTGAACCAGCCCCCTAGTTAGGCTGATATGGCCTAGTCTGCCAGGGGACTTCTTATGATAAACTAAGCTCCTTTTCCCTCTTTCCATTTGCAAACATTCATGTCCCATTAATGCATGTTAATAACTCTGCTTCTTCCCCTTCCTCCGCCTTTGTGCTCCGGTGTCTCGCAGGTTCCCTCGGGTCGCAGTGGGGCCTGGATCATGGTCATGGTCGTGCTGCTGCTGTGGTCCTGCCTGATGCCTACTACTACAACTATTGTTATTAATCATACTTCTGCTATTACTACACATGATTATTACTGTCACATACATATACAAATATATATTTATATGTATTCTATGTATCATTTTTTCATTTGGATTACTGTAATTTTATTATGTTGATCTGTTCTGCACACACAACAGCTACTGCACGTCTTTCCGTCCTTGAAGAGGGACTCAACTCCTGGATTCTGTCTTCAACTTTTAACTTTCAGACATTGAAGTGTAAGTTTTTAAAATCTAATAACTAATTTATGATGAAGGGAGGGTCAGGCAAGGAAAAAATATCTATAGCTTCAGGTAGGGTTAAAAAAAACAACAACAACAACAAAAAAGCCCAAAGTCACACTCCAGCCATCCATGGATATTACATGTACACAGCATTCAAAGCAGGACCCCATTCATTCCTGTGAAAGTAGCTCAGTGGTGCCTGAAGCCAAAATTGCTCTGTTTCCGTGGTATGAAATTACCTGAATGTTCCGCATTATGAGGCCAAAAGAATATGCGCACTAGAGACTGACGAGAGGTGAGTGCCTAACTTCCAGGTTAGCACTCTGCTAATTTGCATGGGGATACAATGACTTAATCTTACGGCTCTACTATACCTATCAAATGCTGTCAGACACAGTGGATTACATTTCATAGGGGGTTTTTGGATGCTTAAAAAAATGTATCCACTGATTTACAGACGTCTGTTTTGCAAAGCGAGTCAATGGGTGATGATCTTTTTGGATCCCATGGCCTCACATGATGATGTAATTCCACTTTTAACCACTACAAAAATTGGCTTCAGAGTTCAGTGCTGTTGTTGGCGGCGTGCAGCCACCTCTCTACTCTGATAAGTAAAGAACAGTCCCTTATTAATAGAACTGAACTGAAAAGCGTTAAAATAGATGTGTGCATCTGGCATGACAGGGTGAAAGTTAACAAGCATGAAACATTGCGTCATGATGACTTTACAAACTCTACAAAAGCACGAGGGAGGACAAAACTCTAGCACATTAAAAAATATATATATTAGTGTACAAACTATTATCTAGTCCAGCCAAACTTTCCGACAGTTAGAGTAATATTTCTACTGATCCTCCTTGACCTCTTGTCACCTGTACAGCAGCTGTCGCCTGTTTCTTCTGCACCTTCATCCAGGATTTAAAGTCCGTACACGCTCTGCACGGCTTCTTCTTCACGTCCCCGACCTGCTCCTGCTCTTTACCGGAGCTTTCCTCCGCTGGTTTACCGGCCACCGCAAACGGGAAACCTTCAAACCCGGGCGGGCTGGAGGCTGATGATCCTCTCGGTGCTGTGGGCGCAGCCATGTTCGCTTCCAATATATTACCTAATAATTTGACCGACCTATCGATACAACATCAGCAATGTCCGGCTGTTAAAAGGCAGCGACACTCCACTGGACACATTATCGATTATTAATATTTTACTCTACCGTGCGGATAGTTTCATAATGAGGCTGCACACTTCCCGGTTGATGTGAGCGTTAACTACATGGGACAAATTGTGTGTTACAGTGACTTTCCTTGTTTCCGCCCGGACCTTTCATGGTCACGGAACAACTTCCGGTTAGTGATGTCAGTTTTCTGTGCATGCCGCGGAGAGTAGCGTCTGTAAAGTGTAAATTTCTGTCATATTTCAACATTTTAAACAGTTGACATTTCGTGTGGTGTATGCGGAAACTCATTTAAACCTCTGTGTTTCGATTCGCTGTTTTTAACGCGGTTTGTCAACTGTTAAGAGTCACTGGTTAGCAGGTTAGCCGGGTGGCTAACAAAGCTAACAACTGTGGAGTGACACGTTTCTTTTCTCTGCTTACTTCTCTCTTGACAGTGGAGCTGTAGCACACTTGAACTGCCATAATGGGGATCTTGGAAAAAATCGCGGAAATAGAGAGAGAAATCTCTCGGACACAGAAAAACAAAGGTAAGAGAGGGCAGTGGCTAGGCTAACTGTTAGCCACACCACAGGCGAAGTTGAAGCCAGTTGACTCTGTGCATATGTGTGTCAGCTGCCAGTGTTGTGTTACTTATTAATCACACAGAAATTCAAGGAGAGGCGCGTTAATTGACACCTTAAGCTTGATTACAGTTGGCACCACAATTAAAGGAACAATCCCAAACAGCCAATAGGCCCTAATGAATCAAACACTTCAGTGTGGTGGATCTGCAGGTGTTACAGTTTTATAGAAGCCTCTCATCACTTCTCACCTGCATTGTTCTGGAGTCAGACCCCTACTTTAAAGGTCCGGTGTGCAGGATATAGGAGGATATACTGGCAGACGTTTAATATGATATAATAAGTATATTTCCTTTAGTGTATTAACACCTGAAAATAAGAATCTTTTGATCTCATCACCTCAGAATGAGCCTTTATATCTACATAGGGAGCAGGTCATTGTCTCATGAGATGGCCATGTTGCATTGTCATGTTGCTACAGTAGCCCAGAATGGACAAACCAAACCATTAGTGTTGTCACATCAGCCATTGTAGTCAACAGCCCTGTGATGAGCAGTGTAGGAGAAACGCTAATTTTGTTCATTTGAAACTGCTTTATTCAGTGTTTTTACTGGCTTAAATCAGCAGGTCTGTTTGTTTTGGGAAGGCCGAGACTTTTGCGGATAATTTAGCTCCCGCTAAAAATGTCCTGAATGTCTGTAGCTATCTTAAGTTATCACAGAAAGAAAGGTAGACACATTAGTAGGTGCTGCAGGGCTTCCCACACATTCATTTGTTTGTGGCGGCCTGCCACGATAACATCTGCCACCACATACTGATTTCTTATTTTTGGACCTGGACCATTTATTAGAGGTGCTGTTGGAATACAGTATATAAACCATTCCGTTATTCATTTCAGTACACTCTCAGAGTGCAGAGCAAACTCTGGGCACAGACAGAGCAGCAGAACACCAGGTTCAGTGAAAATTAAATTTAGTCCTTCTTGGTCCAAAAGTTTGCTTTCAACAGCTGCTCCTCTCATCTGTCAGTCTGATCAGCTCTGATTGGATTGACTGAAAACTCCACAAACTGCTGCTAAGGGAAAAAAAACATCTCATAAGGAGTTCTACCTGTGCTGCATTCACGGCTCATAGATTCTTATTCTGTGGGAAAGCTGAACAGTGTTGCAGAAACACTGATTTGTAAAGTGATACTGCTTTATACTGTGTTTTTACCAGTTTAAATCACCTGGTCTGTTTGTTTTGGAGAGTAAGAAACCTCTGTGGATAATTCAGCTCCCAGTAAAATCTCCTGAACATCTGGATCTTAAATTAACATAGCAAAAATTGAATGAATGAATTCACAGGCTGGCAACCTGTCTGTGAAAAGCCAAACAGCCTTGGAGAAACAGAAATTGTATTTGTTGTAAAGTGAAACTGCTTTATTCCACCTGGTCCTCTGTTTTTATGAGAGGAAGAGACCTCTGCGGATAATTCGGCTCCTGGTAAAAACCTCCTGAACAATAAACACTTAGGAATCCTAAAGGAGAAGTCTCAACTTATTGCAGTCTGCAGTCGTCACTGCTAGATGCCAGTAAATCTCGAAACACTGTTCTGTTAATACATTTTGAGTCACTTCCTTGTTTTTTGTTCTTTTTTTTCATTCATTTCTCCAGCCACTGAGTACCATTTGGGTCTGCTCAAGGCCAAGCTAGCCAAATACAGAGCTCAGCTCCTGGAGCCGTCCAAGTCGGCGGGGGCCAAAGGCGAAGGCTTCGATGTCATGAAATCAGGGGACGCTCGTGTTGCTCTTATTGGTTTTCCCTCTGTGGGTAAGGTACGTCAACATGGTGGGTCATTTTTACTGTCATAAAAATGTTTCCTTAATCCTGTAGTGTATCTGAAGTACTACTAACCTAATGACAAAATCCTTGAACAAAGCTGCAAAGATTCTTCTCGTGTTGAAAGGCACCAGAAGTGAAACATGATCCAAAGATTGAACATGTGCTCGTGTAACTGACTCCTCTGTTGTGTCCTGCAGTCCACCTTCCTTAGTCTGATGACGTCAACGGCCAGTGAAGCTGCTTCCTATGAGTTCACCACTCTCACCTGCATACCTGGTGTCATAGAGGTAAACACACTCACACCACTGCACGTCTTGTAACAATGTGTGTGTAACTATGAGACATTTACACTGTTACTTGATGTCTTCAGTACAAAGGGGCCAACATCCAGCTGCTGGATCTGCCAGGAATCATTGAGGGTGCTGCCCAAGGTACGTTCAGGTTTCATGTTTTGTGTTTTGTTTGGTTAAACCCAAAGTGAGCGGACAGAGTTCTGTTGCCTCTATTTCGTAATTATGGTGTTATATCAGAATTATTAATAAATGACGATGTGTGTTGAGTTTTTAATTTAGATACTGTCACTCACAATGATAAGAAAAGGCTATATAGTGGTTGTAACACGCTGCCACTGTGACTTTTTGTAGGCAAGGGTAGAGGTCGGCAGGTCATCGCTGTTGCCAGGACAGCAGACGTCGTCATCATGATGTTGGATGCCACCAAAGGAGATGTCCAGAGGTGTGTGACGCCCACTGTGTGTGTGTGTGTGTGTGTGTGTGTGTGTGTGTGCGCGCACGCGCGTGCGTGAGTCTGTCAGAGGGTGTTTGAGAGCCATACGAGTATTTTTGTGAACTAATTCTTGCCTTTAATTTCTTTTGTATCCTTTTAGGGAACTTCTAGAAAAAGAGTTGGAGTCAGTCGGCATCAGACTCAACAGGACGAAACCAAATATTTATTTCAAGGTACATTTCTCCTCCAGTGCTGGATCCAGTCCTCTTTATACAGCCATCTTTGATCCCCACCGTGAAAGTGTGTGTCCCGTAAGATGTTAGTCATCATCTGAAACATGCCCCATATTAGATAAATGGTTGTGATTGGCCTGTCTCGAGCCAGGTTGGCTGGAAATCTGTCTGAACAGAAGAGGGACCAGACGCAATATTCAGAGTGAATAAACATGAACTTGCAGATTCATCTGGTTGCTATGCAAAGTAAACTGTGAGTCAGGGAAAAAAATGACAGATGGTTGCTGTAAATAGAAATTAGATAATCAATTAAGGACCCTGTGTGTGTAGAGATTACAAATATGTGTCAAGGTGCCTTGCTCTGATGTTAATAGGCCAATAAATGTGTGATTTATCTCTCTGTAGCCCAAGAAAGGTGGCGGCCTCTCCTACAACTCCACAGTTCCTCTCACCCACTGCTCAGAGAAGCTTGTCCAACTCATCCTTCACGAATACAGTATCCTTCACTCAGTCGTTACCTCAGTGGTCTGTTTATTTAACGTCTATTCTTTTGTGATGTCCATGGACTTGTCAATCAGTCACAGCAGTATTTGGTTGATTTCTTTAACCCCTTCTCCTCAGAAATCTTTAACGCAGAAGTCCTCTTCAGGGAGGACAGCACACCGGACGAGTTCATCGATGTCATCGTCGGGAACAGAGTTTACATGCCTTGCCTTTATGTACGTCACCTCGCATCATCTGGGTTTTGTTAATGGCCTCGTACCTCCAAAATTTTAAATGTATTGAAGCCAAATTCCAAGTTCAAACTCATTTTTAGCTTGTGTTCATTAATCTAGAGTCTCCTTTTTTCCCCCTCATATTATTTGTGGTTTTCACAGGTGTACAATAAGGTGGATCAAATCTCCATCGAGGAGGTGGACCGCCTGGCTCACAGACCTCACAGTGTTGTCATCAGGTCAGATATCTGTATGAGCCTTAGTTGGAAGATGTCATCTTTTCATTTATGTATGTATTTATACGGGAGTTAAACAGCTTCTCTGTGTATATTTCAGCTGTGGGATGAAGTTGAACCTGGATTACCTCCTGGAGATGTTGTGGGAATACCTGGCTCTGATTTGCATTTACACAAAGAAAAGAGGAGGTACACACACACACACACACACACACACACACACACACACACACACGGTGTCATTCACTCATTACACTGACACAAGCACCTGAACACCTAAAGGATTGTATTTGTGTTAACTTCTTCTGTTTCCATCAGAGCGCCCAGACTTTTCTGATGCCATCATTATGAGAAGAGCAGCAACTGTAGAACACGTGGTAAGTAAGAAACACATGAATTCGCACATGTACAGTATGTGACATTTTTGCAAATACGCGCGTTTTGCTTTCTCCCCACAGTGCCATCGAATCCACAGAACCTTAGCCAGCCAGTTCAAATATGCCCTGGTTTGGGTAAGTTCAAGTTTTCAGGGGCAGTGACCTTCACAAACTTAACTCCAGTTCCTCTTGTCCCATAAAATGTTTCTCTCATGTTGACCTACTGAGGATAAACAGCAAAGACTGTGTTTAGATGTCATGGATAGATTACATCACACACACAGTGAGCCCAGTTCAGACCAAAGATTCACAATGAGATGAAACCATTTTAGAACGTTGCAGAGAAAAGTTGCAGCTGTGTCAACTGGCCGTCTGAGCCCAACTCAAGCCGGCTGATGGTGTCACCTGCAACTCAGCTGGTCAAATCGCCGGCAGCTGGTTTAAGAATGTGAAGCATGTCACCTGTTTCAACAGCCAGTCAGCTTGTAGTGAAGTCCGCTGGTCGAGTCAAAGTGACCGCAGATGGTGTGTTCGCTCGCTGCAGCAGGTGCTCCATCCCTGCCGAGCCTGTTTCCGTCCTCACAGTGTGCCGGTGTCGCTGGTGGTTCGCTGCTGCTCGCTGTGTGTGCTTATGCCCCCTCACACACACATTCTCACTTGCTGATAAATTGACGCTGCTTACTTTTATTATTGTGGCGTATTTATGATGAATACAGTCCATCTGATGCTGGTTTTGTTAGTCACTGCAAATGCAGTTGTAGCCAGTATCTCACTATCACTATTCTCATTCATATTTTGAGAAGCTACAAATTATGTTCAGCCACAGATAAACTTGAAACAGGGTGTCTGCGCGGTCTTAAAAAGTATTAAAAGTTGATAAATCAAATGTTGGAAAATTAAAGCCCTTTAAAAGCATTAAAAAGTCTTAATCGTGATTTTATGAAGTATTAAATTTTCTTGGCATTCAAGCTTTGACAAAAAGTATCCATGAATGTATAATTTATTTTCCTCCTTGTGACTATCACAAACAACGATGTGTAGGTAGTCACACTCGGACTGCTACTCGGGGCCGTGCGCGTACCTGTGCGACATCACGCAACAGCGCACGTCCAGGCTCCAAACAGAGGTGCAAAAGACAATAAAAAATCCTTCTCATCTTATCTGAGTTCTGTTGTATGTTTGTGCTCCATAGATTAAATTGCAAACTACAACTGTTTAGTAAGTTAAAGATGCGTTGCTGCTGACGACAGCTTGAAGTGGCGATGAGGTCTTAAGGTTTTTTTTGGAAGGTCTTAAAAAAGTCTTAAAGGTATTGAAATTAACCTCAGGATTCCTGCATATACCCTGTGAAAAGCTGCAAATCATAACAGAAGTACAGAGAGTTGTTGCATAGATAGATAGATAGATTGATGATACACCATCTTGCCTAGTTGCATTGGTGTGAACCGGCAGGTTTTTAAAACGTTGCAGAACAGAGCAGTGTAAGTAGTTGCATGTTTCAACTGGTCTCGTCACAAATCTTTGGTCTGAACTGGGCTTTAATGGTGGTCCTTCTACTAGAGGTGTAATAGTACACATAACAGTGTTTAGGTCAAGACTGAGTTTTTCTGTTCAGTGGGGAGAATAAAGAACATTCTGTCTGTTAATTTTGAAAAACACAGCGATAAACAGTGGTTAACCAGTTTGCATCTAAGTGGTGAGCAAATCAGATAAGATGTTTCAAGGGTGTCCCAACACAAAGTTTGTACCAGGACATTAAAAGTTGTGAGGAGTGAGCAAGGACATTCCCAGAATTTGCCAGTGAACATCTCTGTGTGGCAGTTTTACTACATTCCAGTCATGCTTGGATTAAGTGGTGATTTCACACTAGTAAAATGACTAAATGAATTATTCTTCTGTGGTGGCATGCATATTAACACTGCAAGATTTTTACACACAACAGTAGCAAGAGTAACTTTTTGCACACGGCACTGGAGCTACAGAGGTTTAAAAGTTTGCAGCACAGGACACAAAACTATAACACGAGTATAAAAGTATCACGTAGGCCTAAATCCTTTATAGTCTGGAACAAGTCATTTTCCATCTGTTGGCCTTTTAAAGAAATCTAGAGCTGGAAAATGATTTAAATATTTGTATTTATTTAGGCCATTAATCTTATACTGTATATGCACTGAGCATCAACAGAGAGGCTCAGGGAGGGAAGGAGCGAGAGACACTTTGTTATACACGTCTTGTGTATGAAACGTCTGTTGTTGCTGCATTTTTAAACATCCAGGTGCTGTCTCCATGTCACAAAATAGACTACAACTACCAAGAAGAATGGCGACACGCTATGATCCACCTCATACACAAACTAGAAACAATCAAGCAGCTCTGTCTACCACACATGCAGCGCAGAGCTGTACTGCACGTGTGCTACTGCGGTAACTTCATTCAGCTCACAGACTGATTTGGCGTAGCACGTGCAACATATAGACCGATGTCACACTGTAGCTCTGTGCACAGTAGCCTCTTTCACATGTGTTACCACTCTTATCATGACATAGATATTTGTTTTTATTTACTTGTATCAAAAAACAACCAACTATTACTCATGAAATGTTCATTAATAAAATGATTCAAGAATTTATTTTAAACTTTTTTAAAAATTACATCAAAGCACCAATAACACCTCCATTTAAACAGGAAATAATGTCAGATAATGTGATGTGTCCCACACTTCAAATTCCCTCGGCCGAACAGCGACAAATAGGTTCTCCATGAAGGTTTTTAAATTTAGATTAAATTGAATTAGCTTAACTCACATTTTTTAACTAGAGCTTGTCTCTTTATTAGGAAATGGGTGCCCTCAACATACTGATACAGTCAATTAAAAATTCATTCATAACTTTTTGCATCACAGCACATCATTTGAAAACCACTGATTCATAGTAAGGGACAGGGAAACAGTCTACACACTGACTGTGAGCGCTATCATTGTACTTCACCCTCATTAAATGTCTTGCGTCATTAACTACTGTAAACACAGTTGATCATTTTGGATCAGATGTGTGAGGGAAAGGCACTGACAGTAATACTCACTGTATTCAGAGTTTGCTCAGTTGACTTCTCAAATTGAACTCACCATTTGAGCTACAGCTGTGTTTACAGTGCTGTCACACATGAGAGGCAGAGTCGAGCGGATGCAGAGGACGACTCTGTGGTGCATCACCCCAACAAACACAAAGCAAGGGTCTGAAATGTGTCGTCTGTTGGTCTTCCAGGGAACCAGTACCAAGTACAGCCCCCAGAGGGTCGGCCTAACGCACATCATGGAGCACGAGGACGTCATCCAGATCGTTAAGAAGTAAAACAAGCTGCTGACTGGACAGAAGGACTGAGCAGGAGGAGTCACGCTTTGAATGGAGGAGTGAAAACGGAAAGACAGACCCACTGTACAGTAGATATATACAGCAATGACAAATAGCCACCGTTCTTATTTTGTATATGAAAATTAACAGACATTGAAAGAGACAGACCGTACATGAGCTGGTTGTGGACAGTATTTTATCTTTTGATTAAGATAAGGAAGATTCATTGATTCAGAGGAAAGTAGGATGAAAAAGAATAAAGTCCATAAATTGTTAGATGAATCCTTGTGTTTGTTTTATTTCCATCACTTTCACCTTCATGTATTATTGGTATATCTCTACTGTGTCTCACCTGGGTCAGATTTAGCCACATCCAAACACCTCACCTGTTAGGCCTTGACTTTTTTGTCCATCCAAAGTATTCAGTGTTAAATAAGTAATTATAAAGTAAACAGCCATATGAAGAAATTATGCAAAATATATGGTTTAAAAAATGCAGGAAATCATTTAATAAATTATAAAATATTATTTCATCATTCTTGTTACCTCTGCCAGGGAGGTTTGGTTTCAGTTTTCTTGTCCTCAGAAATACGGAAAAACTACTGGCCCTATTTCCATGAATCTTGGTGGCAGGGTGAAGCATTTTGAAGCAGATCCAAATCACGGGCCAAATACAAATTATTTTTCACTTTTGTTAACTTTCCAGGTTGGGCATTTGGCCAAGGTCTGCGTTCTAATAGTGCCCTCTTAGATTTCATAATGTAGCCTGACTAGTTCATTTTTATTTCAGATTAAGAAGTGGAAATACATACATTATTAATTTTGAATGTCTTAAACGGCAATACATTTTTTTGGTCATGTAGCAGTAGAAACACAAAGACAAAACTGGCTTCATGCATTGTATATGATGAACGGACACATCCTGGAGCAACAGAGCAACTTCAGCATTTATTTCAAGACCTTTTTCTAACCGCCTGGAGAACATGAGTCCAATATTTCTCTGCTTTTAGCTCCATTTTTGTCTCCACTCAGCTCCTGAGGGATTTATCTGACACTAGCTGCTAAATTGTCCAGTCCAGCTAGCTAGCTGCTAACTGTCCGGGGTTGTCCCTATGTTCCCTAGGTCCTATGTTCACAAGGCTATGGCCTGGCTTTATGGTGAGTTTTGTGCATGTGTCTCATGATATAAACAAAGGGCTATCTTCACAGTTCGAATCACACAAAAAAACAAAGGGATATGGACATTTCATACGCAGTTTGAATGGTAAAAATCCATTTAGCCATTGTAGAGATATCAATGTGTAAAACCAAGAAAACCATCTTGCCTGCAAATTTAAAGGTGTAGGTTACATAGAATGTCGCATCAGTAGGCTCCAGAGAATCTGAACGGAGGTTATGCTGAAAGGGACCATCTTATGAGGCAGCTACGTGCTCCGTTATCTCTGATACTGAAGTGTATGCACTGATTGCACTCAGTCCAAGAACCAGATAGTTTACAATGTCTAGATATGGGAGTGGAAGTATACCAGTTTTTCCATTGTTACTCTTGGCAGCACTGAGTAAAGCCACGCCGTACCAATATGTGTTTCCATCGTCAGTTTAGATGTGTCGTGCCATGCCAAACTGGAGATGGACCTTCTCTGGCGTAGGTCCAAAAGCCGGGCTGCCTGCCCTCAAGCGGGTAGCAGTGACATCTTGCCCACCGTAGCCAACCCCGCTTCTCCCCAAAACAAGTGTTTGTGTTGCTGTAATACAGACTTGGGCTGCGAAGTATGGATCTCCATTGCTCATTGTGATTAGCTGCTTGACCACCATAGAGGGCGCAAGTAACACAAGATGGAGTCCCCAACCTCACATTCTCTATGAGCTGCAGGTGGGTGATTTCAACACATCAACTCAAGGAAGCATACGTTGACCATTTGACGGTGGTGTAGACAAAAACATCCCTGAGAACACAAAACTCTTTACAAGGTCTCCTTAATGTGTTGTAATAAAAGCGTATTGAGATGGGGAACACAGACCCTGCTAGCATAACGTTAGATACGCTGAAAGATGCTAACTTTGCTTTGCTTTTTTGCCATCAGTACCAAACTCTGCACGTATATCAGTCTGTACAGTGAAGGACAAACATCAAAGCCAAAAACATTTCTTGAGTGAAGCGGGCTAAAAGGTGCAGTCAGCGTCTGTACTCCACAGCGAATATCAACAATCTTTCTCCAAAATTACTGACTCCACCTTTTAGTCAGGGTCACAATGTCCTGTTTGCAACTCCGTTCAAAATCTTTGTGGAGTTGATACATTTTCAGACAGTTTAGAGTGTGATGAACCCAAAAACCAATGTTTCCATTTTTTTCAAAGTTTCTGTGGGGGCCATCTTGGACTCTCAAAATGGCGACCACCTATAACTTGTTTTTAGCTGACTAGCTCGTGATAAATCAAATCGGCGTCTGACTTACGTGGCTAATTGCATATTTTTTAAGCCCAGGAAACAGGACGATAAAGGTCAGTTGAGGCCCACTTTTGTGACAGGAGTCCCTCAGGTGAGCTTCCTACATACAGCAGGTGAGGGTCACCGACATCTGACCTCCCCACCACCTCCATCCCTGCTGCCCAGCTGTTCATGTGGCGGTTTCCAGTGCTCCAAGGTAGGTTGACCAGAAAGTATGGACTCCCAGCCAATGCTCCCCATTCACTGGCACACACACAGGCACAATAGCACCATTAAATATTCACAAGCATCTCTTCGGGTTAGGAGAGGGGGACTGAGTGGGAGGCTTTACGAGAACAGGAGAGAAAGAGAGGGGCTGTGAGTTGACACTGCTGGCCTTTAAAGATGCCTTAAACATGTCTCGTCAGAGCGAGTCGTGGATGGAGAGATTCTGTTTTGGAATAACCTGAATAGGAGAGGAATGATGGAGGGATAATATCGTGGAGGAAGAGAAGAAACAAAGGTACGGTCGATTGGGTGTGTATTGTGTGGAGCAGGCATGACACTTGATGCTGCTTGGCTCCATATGGCGTGGCTAAGAGTGAGTGTGCATGTATGTGAGTGTGTTTGTGTGGTGCCAGTGCATATGAGCCAGAACTGGGTGTTGAATAAGAGTTCTTTTATCAGCCTTGTTTCATTTAGTTTTTGGTGCCATCAGTGTGTTATTTAAGGCTGTAAACGGAATTTCTGACAGTTCGTTAAGGCTTGATGAGAAAAAGTGGTTTGTGAATTTACCACTCAACACTTGGCTCATTTTAAACAGGTAGATTTTAACCTGGGAGTTTTCTGTTTAAACCAATAATGATCCAACCATGTGCTTTTTTATTTGCCACAGAGTTGCAGTGATTATTCGATTAACAGTGTTGGGGAGTAGTTAACTACATGCAGTTCAGTTACTAGTTTAACTACAGTTTGCAGTCATTGGTGACTCAGGAGCTTTTGCAGGAGTTAAGAAATCTGATGACGTGTTTGTCCCTCCTAAGATTTTATTTGCTGATTACGATATGTAAACAAGTGCTGTATTTGTTGTTGTTTAAGTGGTTTACGCACGATACGCACTATCGTTTGAAAGCTACACTCCTCTTGGTTTGATTGTTGTGGGACGTTTCAAGATACAACCACCACAGCAGGCTCGACAAATGCGTCTGTCAAACAATGACAAACAATTATTACTCACCTAGGGACCAGAATTTGAATCCACATACCAATATTATCCAGACGAAACGGTGCCTACACAGCTATCAGTTCAGTTTTCACACACTGTCAGATGATGTAAATCTAGTGAAATATTTATTCCAAACACATTATTACATGAGGGTAAAATGGAGCGTGAGATGGATTTGCGGTTTGGCGTGGCATCTACAGTGATGCAGGCGCTGTGCCGGATCATCATGGTGAAGAGGGAGCTGAGCCAGAAGGCAAAGCTTTCGATTTACTGGTCTTACTGAATGATATCACAGATACAAGTGGCCAAAATGAGTTTCCGCCGTGGGGTGGCTGGGCTCAGCCTTACAGATAGGGTGAGGAGCTCGGACATCTGGAGGGAGCTCGGAGTAGAGCCGCTGCTCCTTCGCGTGGAAAGGAATCAGTTGAGGTTGTTCAGGCATCTGATCAGGATGCCTCCTGGGCACCTCCTGCTGAAGGTGTTCTGGGCACGTCCCACTGGTAGGAGGCCCAGGGCAGACCCAGAATACGCTGGAGGGATTACATATCTCATCTGGCCTGGGAACACCTTGGGGTCCCCCAGGAGGAGCTGGAAAGTGTTGCTGGGGAGAGGGACGTCTGGGGTGCTCTGCTCAGCTTTGCTGCCCCTGTGACCTGGCCTCGGATAAGCGGATGAAAAAGGATGGATGGATGGATATTATTACAGCCATTGATATCCACTACCAGCCATTGCATCGTCTCAAACATTCATATTTCTCCACATATTATCCATAATTTCTCTGTCCTGCATGTAAAAAACTGACTAGCCGGATACCAAGATGGAGGCGAACTCCTTGAGCCAATAGGAGCTTCCAGTGCTGTTGCTATGGCCACGATAGCCAACGAGGGCTTGTGTTGACCCAACATACATCACTCACATTTCCAGGGTTTAAAGCCATTGAAAGAAACAGCAATTGACCCATTTGGCCTGATGGCTTGTGGGTCTCCTGTAGGGATGGACGATATTGGATGATATTTGATATGCCGATATGTAACAACTCATTTGACTGATAACCTATACCAATATCGATATGTCCACTTATTTCTCTACCTAATTTTAGAGGTCATCAAATCTCTTCTGTAGTGGAAATAACATTATATTATGCATGGATACTCTTCAGCCCTGTTTCCACCAAACACTTTTGGTATGGTACCTTTAGAACCAAAAGTGTTCCTTCAGACATGGTACCTAGACCCTAGGTTCGCTTAGCAAACACCGCAAACAGTGCTCTTTCACGTGGGCGGGGTTGTTGTCACTCACTGCTCCGTCCTGCACTCACTGTATTTCCTCCTTTATCAGTCTGCACCTCGTTTATCGTCCACAGAACGAGGCTGCACGCCGACATTTTCAGAACAAAGTAAAACAGGCTGCAGTGAGAGTCTCTCTCCATGGGATATTTAAAAATAGCTGGTCTGTGTATTTAGTCCCTCTAAGGCAAGCTCAGGGGTTTAGTGTTGCTGTAGCCCACAGGAACGACGCTCTACGACACTTTTTTGTAAGTTCACATAATCTGGTTGAAATTAATATATATGAACGCTTGATGATCCACTCTTTACTAAAAGTGTATGTCATCCAAGAGAGACAATAAAAACTAAATTAATGGTCAAAGTTGTCAGGTTCAACCTTAAAAGTAGCCGGCAGTCGACCCAGTGAATTAAGTTATTTTTTCTCCAACTGCAGATGCAGCAAAACACCCTTTCATTTAATAGTTACAGTTTACTGATATATGTAAACCTGAATGTAACCTCACCACCAGTTTGACTGTAAGGGAGCTGGGAGGGACAATTCCAATAAAATATGTGATCATTATATAGAAGGTTGTTTTGTTTTTTAGTGAATTCATGCGTATACTTCTTCAATTCCTGGCTAATAGAATAGCAAATATATCAGCTATAGACAGAACTCACCAGCATTTGAGCCATGTATCTGCACCCTGATTACTTTGTCTCTTCTGCCCTCTTCTGCTTCAGTCTGCTCATTACATGAAGCTTTTGACCTGAGCTGAGAATCTAATCAGGTTTTCAGTGTGTGGGCTATTCCAACAGGGACCAACTAAACATCAGAGGGAAACATCTGATCTATACTTTCATTTAATTATAGACTCACTGAAGAGTGAATACAAATTTCTTGAGATACAGATGATCTATTTTGGCCAATAATGAAATCAGATGATACAATACAAGCATAACTACAAGCCATATTCTTACTGGCCTCATGGTACGCTATGAGTATAATTTCATATACAGTAAAACACATGATTTGACCAAGTTCTACATCCACATTTATTCAAATGACATTTAGATTGTGACTTTACAATACAGACAAAAAATGGATTTAAGCCCACATAATATACAGAACATCCTCAGAGCAGTTTTACTGCTTCATGTTTGTTTTCTCCTCTGTACACATAGATGCTGTACAATAGACTCAGCACAGACCTGTGTGGAGCTTACAGTATATTCTATACGCAAACAGGGAGTTAATGGACAAATGGATTAGTGGTCTTGTTTTTGTGTGTGTGAACCAAGCATACATTCATGAGGTAAAGGCTAACAGACTTTGTGGTGCACTATATTTGCCTTTATGTTAAGATAATCTCTTTTAAGGCCTTCAACAAATGATCAGGTTGTTTTCTGTGCATCTCATGTGCTGATGTTTGTCTATGGGATGGATTAGCTCATTGATCTCATTGATGTATACATAAAGAAGCAAACACTAATCCAGCACTCACTCATAGATTCAGAAGCAAACAAGTTAAATTTGCTTCTTTTTTAAAGAGACAGGCTGCATCATTAGACAGTGAACCACCATGTGAAGACTCAGACACCATATTGAAACATCTTTTTGCAAATTATGTCCACTGGATGTTCAGGGTTGTGATGCACACAGACACAAAGGACAATGAGTTTATCATGAAAGAATGTATTGAGGACAGCAAGAGAGTAATTATATATTGGACACATTCCCCCAGTATATATAAAAAATATTTTCTATGCTACGACAGGCAACCATGCATCATTGCTAATAATCATTAGCAAATTTTCAATAATTCATTTATTCATTCAAACCTTTATTTATAGACTCGGGAAATCAATTAAGGGAGACCCCCATTTTCAGTGATGCTGAGCATGAACAAAGACATTAAAAACAACCAATAAGCAAACAAGGAACCATCATGCATATCAATTATAACAGATACGAAATCATATAAAGTATCACTTAAAGTAGGAGTACAGTGTGTTATGGTGTAGATGTATAGTTAAAAGTATTTACACTCTGTGAAAACAAGATCTGAAATAAGGCATTTAAACACAGGTAAGGGTGGCAGAGTGTCCGAGTTTAAAGTCTTTTACAGATTACTCCATGTACAAGGAGCACTGTAAGAGAATGACATTCTTCCTAGTTCGGTTTTCATTTAGGGAGTGCTAAGCAACAACCTCTTTTGTGAATGAGTACCAAGGTTATATTATGTGAGGTCAGAGTTAAAAGGAATGAAATATAGGGTGGAAGCAGCTGCATCAAAGCTTTATCACAGATTTATTTAATCAGAATCATAAATAAACTTAACAAATTGCCATTATTATTATTATGGTTTCAGTATTAGATGTGCAACAATACTGTGTGTGGTTTGTCCAAGTAGTGTTGTTGTACCTCAGCAGGACAGGTGTTTTAGAAATAAATGCTGATGTCTTTAAAATGTTAGAATTATCAGATAGCCCATGTAAAGTTTGAGGTAAGTGTCAGTTATATTATGCTGCTTGTGTGATTGATGCAAACATCAATCTTAGGGCTGGCTCAGGCTTGCCCTGTACCAGCCCCTAGTTAGGCTAACTTAGGCCTAGTCTGCCGGAGGACCCCCCTATAATACACCGGGCACCTTCTCTCCTTCTCTCTCGTATTCTATTACTGCATCTTGCTAACTCGGCCATTCTGGATGTCACTAACTCGGCTTCTTCTCTGGAGCCTTTGTGCTCCACTGTCTCTCAGATTAACTCATATCGCAGCGGTGCCTGGACAGCGTGACGTGTGTGGTTGTGCTGCTGCCGTGGTCCTGCCAGATGCCTCCTGCTGCTGCTGCCATCATTAGTCATTAGTCATACCTCTACTGTTATTATACACATATGACTATTGTCACACATGTATACTGCCAGATATTAATACATACTTTCAACATATTGTACCACAGTAGCCAGAACTATAACTATAATATTATTACTTTCAATAATGTTGTTGTAACCTACTGTCATTACCTGCATCTCTCTCTCTCTCTCTCTCTGTCTCATTGTGTCATGCGGATTACTGTTAATTTATTATGCTGATCTGTTCTGTACGACATCTATTGCACGTCTGTCCGTCCTGGAAGAGGGATCCCTCCTCAGTTGCTCTTCCTGAGGTTTCTACCGTTTTTTTTCCCCGTTAAAGGTTTTTTTTTGGGGAGTTTTTCCTTATCCGCTGCGAGGGTCATAAGGACAGAGGGATGTTGTATGCTGTAAAGCCCTGTGAGGCAAATTGTGATTTGTGATATTGGGCTTTATAAATAAAATTGAAATTGAAAATTGAATTGAAATTGAAACAGTAGTAGCTTTCATTTATTGCTTATTTGTATAGTGTGCTGCAGTGGTTCCCTATTGGTGGGTCGTGGTCCAGTAGTGGGTTGTGGGTCCATTCTCAATGGACTGCAAATGACTTGCGAACGTGTAAGGTTTGTAAAACAAATACTTTTTTTTTTTTTGAAGTTCAGAAATTTCTGGCACATTGCTTCATTTCAAAGTACCATTTCCTGCTGTAGAGTGAGTGACTAACAGCCAGCTACTTAATGCAAGTATGACGCTGAATATATTAAACCATGTGGACCTTGAAGTAATAACTAAGGAGAACTCTGGACACCGTGGCTAGACCAGTTGGGAACCAGTGGTATACTGTACAGCTGTACTTCCTTATCAGGGTTCAGTGTTTTCTTGTACCAGCCCAGTCTGATGAGTGAGTCAGAAATCTACTTGACAAAGTCAATTCTGTCCCCTGTGCAAAATGTTTTATTTATTAGCAGTTATCAAATAACAACAAAAACTTAGATGTCATGTTTAATCTTTATTTATTTAACTTACTTAGAACAAGGACACAGGATGTCATAGATGTGTAGCAACAAAAACAGTGTGTTCAGTTATTTTTTAGCTGTGACCAGCAGCTCTACAGCTTGCTCTGTCCATCGGTCCACAAAAAGTTCCCTACCCTTTGGCGGCTGCAGTTTTTGCACTATGAGGCTAAATTTGGCGTAGAGGGCGAGGTGGTGCAAATTCACACTTGTTTACCAGGCAAGTGAGTTGCTCGATTTACTGGCCAGACGTGGCATTTTACTCACCCCCGCAATCATTTGCAGGGCTCAGTCTGTTGTCTGGCTACGGCCATGGCCAATACACGTGTGTGTGTGTGTGTGTGTGTGTGTGTGTGTGTGAGAGAGATGCCCTTTGTGGTGTGTGTGTGTATGTGAGGAATTCTGATAAGGCTCGTCAACACACACACACAAATGTTTTACAACCTATTGTCGCTTAAAGGGATTTACAACAAATAACTCTTAAGGCTCTGACGTCTGGACACCAATGTAGGAGGATGATAGCGTGTGTGTGTGATCCTGCCATTAACGCACAATGGTTTTACACAGTTGTTTACTCAGGCACTTACAGGAGCGGAGGGCGGGTGATAGCGCTACACACACACACACACACACACACACACACAGCAGGAGTACAACAGTGCAGCATGTTTACTAAGAAACCTAATCGCTGCATGCTGTACCACTGATGCATGGACTGATGTACAGAGTGGTCTTCTACCTGCACCAGCTCATGACTGTACTCACTATTGTACATTTGTTCTGTGGATGTTCAGGTAATCACTGAAGCCTCACTGAAGCCACAGAGGGTATGATTACCATTAAAGGCCCATTGTGTATCAAGATGGGCTGTATGATTCAAGGAAAGGTGTGTGTGTGTGTGTGTGTGTGTGTGTGTGTGCAGAGGGCTATAAAACATGAACAGAGGGTCCAGAAGAGCAGCAGGACACAGTGCAGACAGTCAGTACGATTTTTACTCCAGATAGCGAGTAGGTCCACCAGACATTATTTGCATATCTGTGGATGTAGGAGCTGTAAATATCAACATCTATCACTCATATAAACAGGAAAGGTAAGCTCTAACAATCCCAAACACTGACTGTAATTGAGAAGGTGTGGCAGTTCAAAAATTGCAGTTTAAGAATTTGTGTTTGTGCTTGTTGTAGCTGAGGTGAGTGATGTTCAGGCAGCCCAGTGGTCCTGTGGGCAGCAGATGTTGAGGGCTGACTACTCTATAGTTGAAGTATGCGTAGGTGTGTGTAGACGGGGGCATCGGTGTCATCAGTGTATTAAAATGTATTAATTGGCCCTGAAATTTTATGATTTACATTGTTTATAATTTTGGTCACACTTTCAAACTTTAAAAAGCTCATCAAGGCTACACAGGTGGCTGAACGACTACACATCACAGCTGTGCTGATGAAATCCAGAGGTATGATATTTGTTGCTGCTGTTGACAAAGATTTCACCTCCATGCCATCTTTGCATGTAAATTCTTCTGGTTGGTTGGTGGTAAACCTTTATATAACAAAGTACTACCATGATTTACTATTGTAGTTCCATACCCAAACACACCGAAGTTGGAAGAATGACTTCCCACGTCTGGAAGTGGGAACATCTGAGATGCACTTTAATGCAGCAAAGTCCCCTGTATGAGCCGAGCTCCACAAACACTGGATCCTACATTGTCTGGTGCCAGACAATTGTCATTCAAATTTCCCTATATATACTTGTCTCTGTGCATATAGATTTTTGTTGTGTGACCTTTGACAAATTGGTGATGGCACTTTCTGCAGATTTGCGCTTCTCGTCAGTTGTACAAGTCAACCAAGTAGGTCTGCTGAGTCAATACTAGCTTGTTATTTTTATGTGTTAGGATGCTTTCACACCTGCCCTGTTTGGTTCGGTTCATTCAAACTCAAGTTCGTTTGTCCCCTAAGTGTGGTTTGTTTGAGCAGGTGTGAACACAGCAGTCGCATTTGGATGCGCACCAAAACAACCACACCGAGATCTTCTTGAAGAGGTGGTCTCAGTCCGGTTACAAATGAACTCTGGTGCAGTTTGTTTGTGGAGAGAAGGTGTTCCGACCTGGATGTGAACCAACTGCAGTCACATGACACATTGTTTGGGTTAAACATGAGCATGTTACAGTCCTGGAGGATTATTAATGTGCACCTCCTCCTGTACTGCCTTAATATGCACATTCAGCACATCCAATGCATCAAAACATTGTTTTCTAGTTGGAGCCACGCCTCGTTTTCAAACTGTATGGTTTGACTAAAATGAACAATGACAGCAATATAGTCCACGATGAGCAGCGCTAAAATCAACCTGCGTAGTTGTCCCTCCATTGTGACATTACAAAGTGTCACATTTATCTTGCAAGTGTACTCTTCTTCAACGTTTGCTTTACTTCCTGGATTTTTCCCACATGGAAATTCTGACCAATCAAGATCAGCTTTCTCACACAAGGCATTTTATCTGGTCCACTTGTAAATGGTGCCGTGAGAACATGAACCAACTCTAGACAATTATACAACTTTGTGACAAAATTAGTCCCTGATTCAGACCAAAGCAAGACGACTCTAGGTCTGAAAGCACTCTTAATGTCATTTTTTGAAGTGTTCGGACACCCAGGACATCTTGAATGTCTGTCTTCATACCCACCCGTGTGTAGTTGGCTACTCTGTTTCTGCATCACAGCATCAGCTGAATTCCAAAAACCGCCTTCTTTAACACATAAGTTGTCTGTATCGATGTAGCAATGGAAGAATCAGCCTATGTAAAGTTTCAGTACCCAAAGTCAGAGCTTGCGTTTAGTCTTATGGTTGATGGCGCAGCTAAACGCTGGCATTTCAATTCACTTGTAACAAAAACATGAAGGTCAAAGGGAGCATCTCATATTCAGGTTTATTAATAGCATTCTATGCAGCCAAGTGATGGTGTTTGATCCTCTGTGGCAGGTCGTCAGTGTGTTAGCGGCCGCTGGCGTCTCTCCATTGTTAAGTCACTGAGTAATCTGGCAGCGAAGGTTGAGACCTGAATGGGGCTTAAGGCTTACAGGAAACCTGAGTCCAGCCTCCTCATCCTCCTGCCTCACCTTCTCCATCTGAAAAGACGCGCTCTCTCTTACTCTGTCATAGTTTTAATAATCAAGTTAAAATTTTCCAGAGGTAGAGTAATGTGTACTAAATAATGTCTGGGTGCTGTGACTTTGACCCTCATAACTCCCTATATTATCATCCTTATTACCGTCCTTTTCACACCTCAAAGTCCGAACCAAAGTTTGCTTTTTTGTAACACAGCATACATGGTTTCACATTGCAATTATGTGAGCGCACTTCAGAACTATACATGTCATACCTATGTCCTGTTGTTGTCACCTACATAGCTCTCACGTTCTCTCGTATCCTATCTCCTTCATCCTCTCAGAAACAATTGAAAAGTGTCAGTGTTTCTGGGGGATTTCCTAACTGACACTTTCTTATATCCGTCTATGTGTTAGCGCTGCTCATTTTGTTATGTTAAGCTGTTCATGGACAAACTGAAACCTACACTGTACATTTACTACCACTGTACAACTTCACTGCTAGTTTCTCCTCTGCTCTGATCGCCAACACCTGTCTGCTCTGAGCACAGCCACTAACACGTTTCTCAGTTGCCAAACCATGCACACACACACACTACACACTGAGGCACTACACTCTTGTCACCAAAACTTCCTGTAGTTGGTCAAAATGTCCAAATCATCCAAAAACTGTTTTCACACCAGAAACAAACCCGTCCATGATTCAGTTTGATCCAGACTGAGACCCCTTTTTACGTTGGACCAAGGTTCGGTTGTGTGGTCCTGGGGAGGTTTCACACCTGGAATTTTGGCTTGAATTAAACTGAAGCCCCAAAGTCTGGACCAAATGAGGCATGTGTGAAACGGCCCTACATGTTTAAGGATGATAATGTCTGCTTTGGTCCACACTGAAATATCTGAACTCCTATTGGATGGATGGCCATTAAATTTTGCCTCAGGATGTATTAGAAAAACTGCGGTGAACCCTCGACTTTTTATCTAATGCCACAAGCAGTGGTTCAACTTAGCCAATAATGTAATCAAATACTACCAAAGCTAATAATATACCCATCAGCACCATCTGTACATTGTACTTTAGTGGTAATCATAGACTGTATGGACGAAGCTACCATGACATCACTCATTGGTGTGTAGACTCCCATTTTGAAACCTTGACTTTAGCATTTTAGTTGTTGGTTGTTTAGAGGTAGAAGTGACCATATTTGGATGCGAGGTTGGAGCTGTGGAGGAGCGAGGGGTGGATCCGACTCAGCCTGTCACTCAAAGCAGCCACACCCTTAAATATCTGTAACTTTAAGCCTTAATAAAATGTAAATTGGTGACTTGTATAGAAATTAAACCTCAGTAAAGTTGTCATGAAGGGGTAAAATTAGCTAGAAAGACCAAAATAATCCTTTATACCAGGCTGTAAACGTGTTTGTTTCTGCTGTAAAGTTGGATTTTTTAACACGGGGGTCTATGGGGATTGACTTGCTTTGGAGCCAGCCTCATAAGGCCATTCAAGGAACTGCAGGTTTTGGCACTTCTGCGTTTTCAGCCCTGGAGGTTGCTGCGAATGTTAGCATGCTAACTTGTTAAACTGAGCTGGTGAACATGGTAAATATTATACTTGTTTAGAATCAGCTTTGTCTTAGAGTCTCACCTTGAGAGTCCAGCTCAGGCTGTTTCTCGTTATTTTGTGTGTTTGTTTACTTTTACTTGCATCATAGTGAGAACTAAAAAACATTTTTTACCAACACTGTGAGGACAGTTTGGAAATTGAGGACATTTCAGTTGGTCCTCACTTTTTGAAAGGCCTATTTAAGACTTGGTTTTAAAGGCCAGGTTATAGTTAGGTTTAGGTTTGGTTGGGGTTAAAACGCAGTGCTCTGAAAAGAGAGCTCCGAGGGGCATGGGCTCTCGGGGAGTGGTAGTATGGGATTTACTTAAAAATGTCCTTTTATGAGTCCTGATAGGTGTTGGAAGGGCCCCATGAACATTACAATAATTTAAATTTTTGGATAAAATCTGAGGGTACTGGGCCACTGCACACGTGGGGCAACAGGAACTTTGTTATTTATTAGCGATGCTCCCATCCCCCAGGGTCTCTGGAGAAATAACCTGGCGACTGTAGATGAAATTTATGAGATAAATTAATAGATAAGTAGGTCCATGAATAAATAAATAAATAAACAAATTGATCATTAAATAGGATTTATTATAAATTGTCTGAACAAGTGTTGAATTGAAATAAAGAACCTGATACAAAGATGCATGTGTGGGGTTAAAATAGGTCAAAAAACAGAGGGCACATGTTTAAAAAAAATGCACAACAGAAACACACAAAGCTAAGTGCTTGTTAAAAAGAGTAAGTGCTTAAAAGATGTAGAAACTTAAACTTAAAAATTTAAAACTGCATATACACATGAGCGATATCAGAGTTCAGGTTACAGTTAGGTTTAGGTTTGGGTTAAGGTAAGTGGTGGAGATGTCAATGAGGGTCCTCACAAAGATGGAAGTACAAGGATGTATGTGTGTGTGAGTCACTAAACCGTGCATTGTTAAGTGGATGTGAAATATATGATGACACGCATTTGGCTCAAACCCGCAGTGTGCGTGATGTATTGTGTGCAGTGTGTGTGTTCACATGTATTGCAGTTGCAACGTGTGGGTGTGTGCATGCTTTCAAAACCCCAAATAATGTGTGTGTGTGTAGCTGTCAATCTCTAGCCTCTCCAGATGATTCAGAGTCGATGCTGCATTCAGCGATCGCATGCAATCTCCATTATGAGACATACTGCCTGAGTGTGCATGTGTGTGTGTTCACCCATAGTCATTAAATGAGCCTGTTGGCTGTGCTCTGCTCAGGTGATCTCCTTTATTAGTCGTGTGTCGCTGAGTGCGTCTGCTGAAAGCGTGTTGTCAGTGATTGGCACGTAGACGAAGAGACTCTCCCCTTCATCTCTCACTCTCGTGCTCGGTCCCTATTGTCTCTCTGTCACTCTCTGTCACCCCTCCATCTTCTGTTTCTCAGTATAACCATCTTAATCTCTCATTTTGTCATTCCCTCTTTTGACTTTGTTTTTTTCACACCATTTTGTTAAATCCTCTCAGTGCGTGCCTTTCTTTCCCTCTCCTTCCTTCTCCTTCCCACTTGTTTTTCTGCTCAGCATCTTTTCAGCGTCTGTGTAATCTGCAGTTCATTCATCAGCAGTTTGTTGATGCACCTCTCTCCTTCCCTCTGTCTCCCTTTTCCCTCATTACCTTTCCCCACCTCCTTCATCTCTGTCATCCGCGCTCTATTCATTACCAGTTCACTCAGTCAACAGACCACATCAGCCAGACAGCAGATACATATCACACATATCGAATAGATCTCTCAGTGTGTCTCTTTACCTGTTTGGTGACCAGCCGCCTTCACCTTGTGTATATGTGTGTGTGTAGCTGATGAGACAGGAAGGAACTTTTGAACTTTCCTCTGTGCCCACTCACTCCCTTTATCCCCTTATCTCAGTCTGCAGTTAGACGATACCGACAACTGCTGTTGTTATTGCTGTGCAGCCTGTAGACAGTTTAGAGTTTTGTCATGGTCGCTGCCCCCGGGGATACGTGATACAGATTTCTGGTCAGATCCTATCTTGGGTCAAGACTATTAGTCCCTCCAACTCCAGCTGGCGAAGAGAAAAGTCAGAGGTGGACCTGTTAACTGTAATTGACATAAATGATCAAGATCTTTCTTTTGTTTTTGGAAATGTTTCCATGTTGCTAAATGTCTGTATTTAATATTTTAGTGTTTATCCGGCTGTTGTCAGAAGTGTTTTTCTGTCTTTTGTTATTTGCTCTCCGTCCGTCCTCCATCTGCTCTGTGGTGTCTGGCTGTTAACCCCTGACACCAGCCCGTATGTATAATACATTGGTTGGGGAGCAGGCCGGGGCGGGGTTGACCCTTTGTGATATATTTAGAGCGGTGTGCGATGAATGTTTTATCCATGCTGCGTAGGCAGAACACAGGGCAGCCATTAAACATTCATATCTGCCACTGAGATGACCTCCTGGAATATCAGCCCGTCGTCAATGAATTAACATCAGATCATCATCAATGAGCGAACGTCAGCACGTCCTCAATGAATCGACATCTGCAGTTTATGTCATGCCATCACACCCTACACATGCCCATGTTACACTCTGGGAGGGAAGAGATGTGTGTGTGTGTGCATGTGTTTCAGGTACAGTGATGAAAATAAATATTTATAATAAATAAAATAAAATAAGTAAAATAATTTAAAAAATAAACATATAGAGGATCATGGCAACATCAGGACGTAAGGAATGACAGGAAACATCTGGCGCTTCACTTTTGTTTTTTAGCTCAAAATTAGGCTCTATTATATGAATACTGAGGGATGGTTTTGGATTTACATGGTCACTTAAGTGCAGGGTTCCCACCAGGGTAGGAAATTAGCACCAGCCACCAGTCTAATGCCAGTAAAATATGCAAGTTGCGTCTAGATTTGCTTTATTGACCAGCCAAAAAAAAAACCAACTGGTAATCTATCCAGCGGCTGGTAGATTTTAGAATCCAGCAGCCACAGTGACAGGTGGACTAAGAAGTTAATTAACCCTGGTTCCCATGGTCATGAAATTAATGGAAAAGTTGTGAAATTATAAAAACTGTTTACTAGGCCTGGAAATAATTTGGAGTTGACAGAATGTTTCAGAGAAGTTTTGGCTGTTATTTAAAATATGTTCATAAAAATCCCAAAACATGTTAAATGCCACACAAAATATGTATTACTAATCTAAATCCTCGCTGTGCCATGATTGCTGAAACATTTGAAACGTCATCATTGCCAAGGCCTCCTTTGGGTCTCTGATCCAGCTTGACAGGAAAGACTGACCGGACATGATGGCAATTGATCAACCTTAACTTAAAAAGGTATTACAAATGCTCAGGTTCAGGCAAAGTTGCAAAACAATTATGAGACATGTCTACAGAACAAACATTTGTTTACCAAAAAATGTATAGAAACTTAGGAAAATTGTTATCCAAACACATAAAATTGCATTGACATCTTTCTTTAAGATTTTTGTTTTTTTATCCCCCCAAAAGGGGCGTGGCCTTGACGTTGTGTATAGTACCTGTATGCAGAGGTGGAGGACTCTAGTCACATGACTCGGCTCGTGTCTTAAGACTTGCTTGACTAACACTGATGAAAGACTCAACTTGACTTTGACTTGGTTATTATGACTTGACTTTTACTTAAGACAGATGACTTGAAAGGACTTCACTTTTTTATTTTCTACATGTTGAGAAGTTTTGTTTTTAAAAATATGATAACGCATATTTCGCAGCAGGGGAGTTGCTTGAGGCTTGAAGGTTATGACTTGAGACTTACACATGTGTGACTTACATCCCAACTCCACCTTTCTGTGCTGGTTTGGTCTATTGGTGCATGCAGCTAGTTGGCAGTGGGAATCTCTAATTAGCAAGTGGAGTTAGCAGCGTGAGCAATTTTCTTGTCCACAAATACCTGTGCAACATTGTATGGCTGCAACATCATATATGTCCATCCATTTTGAATACTTAAATAAAGTCATGGAATTGTAACTGGGGTAAAGTATTATGGAAAAGTTTTGAAAAGTCATTGGTAGTCTTAAAAAGAAGATCCCGCACACCACTCTTACTCAGCTTCACCATTTATTAGGTACACCGATGTTTCAGTCCCCCTGGACCTTTGTCAAGAGTAGTTTTTTTTTTTTTTAAAGATATGTTTTTGGCCATTTTAGCCTTTAATTGATAGGACAGATAAGTGTGAAGGAGGGAGAGAAAGGGGGAATGACATGCAGCAAAGGGCCACAGGCTGGAGTTGAACCCGGGCTCTACCACTAAGCCACTGACGCCCCTGTCAAGAGTAGTTTAACAAATAAATCGTGAAGATGAGCAAGAGACGTAAGAGATACTTTCCAATGCACCTGCATTTGAGACAGATGTGCAGATATCTCCCTTTAAGTCAATTCATTGGTAAAAATCTGTGGCAGCCTCATAATGGAAAGTTGCTGTAAATTAATAACTGCAGTTTGCTGGAGAGCTTGACTTATTAAATGTTAATTTTTAATCCTTTATTTAATTTAATAACCCACATACAGTACATTGCCAGTTTGAAGTCCTATGTTGTATTTTCTTGCATCAAACATGCCCATATGTACTTTTGGATTGTTCATACTGTTAAAAACTTCTGCGGACATTATAGCAGGCATCACTCTCAGCTGTGGTCCATGCCTCTCTCATTGGTGTGCGTGTTTTGGCTCTGCGTGGCTTCGCCTCTCAGACACAGTTTAGCAACAGCTCAGCCAGCCTGCATTATTCATACAGGAGCGAGCCAGCAGATAGAGTTACCCCGAGGCAGTATAGCTGCTGCTTTAAGGTGCCCTTTGCAACTGTATTATAGGGATACACACTGATGCACATGCACACACACACAGACATACAATACATATGCTCATATGTGCATACACATGAGCTGAGGGTAACGATGAGGCCTCAAGTCGAGGCGAACAAGGATGCATGAAGCGGCAGTAACCAGAGAGAGATGCAGAAGGTTGCAGGAGGTCACAAAGGCAAGCTGACGTGGATGTGGGAGGATACAACTCGCATACACACTCACTCTCAGACAAAGAGGAGGACACCCCTGAAGGCCGAGACTCACACGGACGCACGCACATCGACTCTCCTTGTTGGGGGGGACGTCCTGCCAAAGTTGGTGCGGCGGCCAAGATGAGGATTCACCGCTGGACTCACAGGACGCACTAACAATGGGAGACACACAAAGGACTACACAGACCCTGTCACTGGGATATCAGGGTCTTTTATTCACCGTGTGACCCTGGGAAGTTACTTACAAGCCTGTTAAGAGGAACAAGGACAGAAATGTGCAAGTGTTTTTGCTATGCAGGCTGGACTTCAGTGGAAAAACTCCAGAGGCAATAAGTGGGTAAAACTGAGAGAGACTGTAACCAGTGAGATTAATTCTTCTCACAGGTAACATTTTAAATTCAGTAAGCATCTGCCTCTTCTTATTTAACACTCTTAAAGAGGTTTCCGTCTCTTTTTACTCACACAGAGACAACAGCTCTTTTGCTGAGGCTTGAAGACCTACTGTAATGCGAGCAAGCACTGATGGCTGAGATTCCGACTCCATTACTAGATCGTGTTTTGAAGGACTGGGGTTTGTGTTTGTCTCTGTGTGCATTATAGAACAACTGACTCGGGACAGAGTGCTCCACTGTGTGTGTTTCTGGGGCGTCACATGGACGGATCAGATGGAGGAAAAAGGAGAGAAGACGTGAAAAGCATTGGGACAGAGAGGATGTTGCTACTATTTAGACTCATATCAACATTGACCTGCTTTAGCACATTTTGGGATCTCGTTCTTCCTCTTCTTGTTTAAAATGATTTGAGCAAGAAGACATCATGCCACCTAAAAAAGGTGACGCAAAATCAGCTGCCAAGAAAGGCAAGTCAGAGGAGCCAAAGAAGGGAGGAAAGGATGATAAGAAGGGAGGGAAAGATGACAAGAAAGGGGGAAAGAAGGCAGAGGAGCCACCGGCTAAGGGGAAAGGGAAGGATGATGGAAAGAAGGGAAAGGGAAAGAAGCCTGCCAGCGAGTCAGAGGAAGGGTCAGAGGAAGAAGAAGAGGAGATGAAGACTGAGGAAGATGAGGAAAGTGAGGAGGAGGTAGTTGTCAAGAAGGATAAAGGAAAAGGGAAAGCAGCTCTAAAAGGTGCATCCAAGGCCATGGCTGTGAAGGGATTTAAGCCTGCTAAACCACCTCTGTCTGATGATGATGATGAGGAGGATAGGAAGCCTCAGATGAAGAAAGGGATGGGTGCAGTAAATCTGAAAAAGATGAGTGATGTCAACATCAGAGGAGCCTCCAAGGCCATGATGGGCTTTGCTGCAGAGGGACAGAAAAGGGGCACTGCTGCAGCAAAAACACAAAAGACACCAGATGTCAAGTCTCACCTCAAAGGAGCCTCCAAAGCCCTCTCAGGCCTTGCAGGGAAGTCCACTCCTTTTACCTTGCCCTCTAAACAGCCGGCAGAGAAAGCGAAACCAAAGAGAAACCTCAAAAGCACCTCTCGTCTTTTCCTACGACTCTCCAAGAAAAAGAAACCCCCTTCTGGTGGTAAACCGTTACTGGGAACCAGCAAGCTTTTAGCTGGGTTTGGGGGTAAATCATCTGCTGACAAAAAGCCAGGTCTGTCTGGCTTCAGCTTGTTTAATAAAAAGGAGGCTCCAAAAGAAACCACACCACCTAAAAAGACAATAAATCTATCCGGTTTAGGGGGCAAGGGGAAAATGGCAACAGAGGCAAAGGGACTGGGAGGGAAGTTTAAAGGCATGTTTGGGAAAAAGAAAGCAGGATCAGATTTTAAGAGTAAAAGCTGGATGTTAGGAAGGATAGCTGCAGCATCTAACTGGCTGACAGGGAGGTTCCTGACTTCTAAGGGCCAAGGTCGCCTGGGGGCACGAGCAGGAGGTAGGGGACAAAAGAGTCTGTCATTTGCTAACAGGAACGCTAGAGGGAGAGAGACTCATTATTACAATGAGGCCTATGAGTATGACGATGATGAGTATGGATATGATGAAGATTACCACAGCAGGGGGAGACCTAGAGGCTACATGAGACAAGCCTATGACCCCTATGACCCTTACGGAGAAGACCTGGATTACTATGATGATGACGAGTGGGAAGATGAATATGGTTACTACGATGATGAGGGCAACTTTTATTATGATGATGAGTTTTACTATGAGGATGACGTGGATTACTACGGTTACCCTTATGGCTATTATGAGGATGAGTATGAAGATTACTATGGCGATGAAGGGGTAGAGTATTTCTATGGTGAAGATGGAATGCTGTATGCAGTGGAGCCAGAGCCATATGGCTACTATGGTAGTGCCATGGATGGTTACTATGACCCATATGACCCTGAGCCATATGGAGATTACTTTGACTACAATATGGGTTATAACTATGGGAGTCACCCGTATAGCGTGATGAATGGTGGTTATGATGTTGTTCCAGGCCTTTATAATGACCCAATGCTGGGATATACAGACCCTGCTGCTGTTTATAACCCCTATCAGCAATCTTTCTATATGGATCCTGGGCAGGATCCAGGCGATATAGGACAGCTATATGGACAGGAGCAGCTGTCTTACCCTCTTCCTGAGCCATTTTCAGCAGAGCAGTTCAGGGTCCCCAGGCCCCAGGTCAAGCTATTTGGAAAAGATAGACTAGAGGTGGAAACCCTGCCGCCACCTCCTCCTACTCCTCTTTATTCTCAGCCAGCTTCCCCCATGTTCCCCCTTCCCTCCCCAGCTCTTGCCCTCAACAATTTGGAAATGATGTCCGATATAAGTTATGAGCAGCCTCTTCCTACATACCCTCCTGCACAGCCCCCTTACCCCGCTGCCATGAACCAACAACAAATCCCCATACTTCCTAGACAAGCCCCCTCGCCACTACAATTTGCACCCCAAATGTACCAACCAACCCTCCCCCAGGACCCACAAATGTTTCAGATGGGGCAAATGCCACCAATGGTTGCACAGATACAGCCACCAATGCCTCCGCTGATGCCTTCACCACTACATTCACCAATGGCCTCACCCAGGCCAGTGCGACGAATGAGTCCCCTTCCATCGCCACAGCTGTCAATTAGGCCAGGATCAGTTAGGGCGATGCCACCTCCTTCACCCCGCTTCTCACCACATCACATGGACTTTCAAACAGGCATCCAGTCAGATCCACATTTCTCCCCTCGCTTACAAAGGAGAGGACCTCATCGGGCCTCAGTGGCAGGCCAGATGCAGACTTCCCAGAGGCGGAGGCCCCCCAGCCCACCTCCTTCCCCATCATTCCAGAGGAGAGGGATGTCAGTTAGAGCTCAGCCATCCTTGTCAAGAGGAAGGGGGGGAGCTGGTTTACGCAGAGCTCCATCAACAGTCCGACCCCAATCCCCCCTTTCGAGCCCTCTACCTTCACCCCGGGGATCACTGAGGAGGAGAGCAAGCCCACCACCTTCCCCAAGACTCTCTTTCAGACAGCAGCCCCCTCCTGATGCTGTTCCTCTGCCACCTACCAGACCGCATATGTTCAAAGGTAGAAAACAAACATCCAAGATGAGGCGTTCCCCATCTCCTCCCCTCCCGTCCCCACAAAGACGTAGCCCGCCTCTACCAGAGAGATCTCAGTCTCCCCCGCAAACCTTCCGGCCCACCTCTCCCCATCGTCCTCCTTCTCCTTCCCCATCAAGAATGACCAGTCGCCCCCTTCCAACCCGGTCCTCTACTCGGAGGCTGAGGGGTGGTGTTGGTGGCCGAGCTCATGTGCCCATGGGGGCCGTAAAACCCTCTCCAGCTAATCCCTACTTACAGAGACGCAGTAGACATGGACCCCCTGTCACTCAGCATGTAGCCCCATTCAGGTCCTCTATCCATAGTGGCACAGCCCCTCCCTCAGGACAGATTGGGGGTGTAGCTGGAACACCCATGTTAGCCAGGGCAGGCTCCCGCCCTGCAGGATTAAGGGAGTCAAAACGAATTGGTACTAACCAAGGAGGCTTCCACAGACCTGTAGGTAGGGGACAGCCACTAGTTCGTATGCCCAGAAACCAGCCCTCTCTTCAGTCTAGGCAGTCATTCAGAGGACCTCCTCCAGTGCCACCTGTCTCTCCCCAGCCGTCTTTGAAACAGAGTGGCCCTCTATCTCCCCAGCCATCAGTGCGTAGGCTACAGAGTAGACCTCCATCTCCACTACCACTGCAACGTCCATCTCCTCTGCCCTCGCGTTCAGCCTCTCCCATGCACCATATGTCTCGCCCACAGTCCCCCTTTCCCCACAGGGCTATGAGTCCCCAGAATCTAGGACCATCATCTTTTCAACCTCCATTACGTCAACCTGGTCTTCCTCCTGGTACTCTCCAATCATCTCAGGGTATCACCCAGCATGACTACACAATGATGGAGCCGGGACCCTCCCCAATGCTTACAAATGCTTTACCAAACCATCAGGTTGTAGGTGCTCCTTTTCCTCCTTCTCCTCTTCCTTCCTCCATCCCATACTCCACCACTGTTTCTCCTTTACAGAGACCCTCATCTCCCCAACCACAGTATGAAGTCCACCCCCAAAACCTCCCTCAAACTGTACCCCCATCACCTTATCTAGGGCATGCGCTCCAGAATCCATATCTGCAGAATGCCAGTTACACCACACCTTTACAGAGAAGCCCTTCCCCAATACCTGGTGGGGAGGGGGCAATATCAGCGGATGTACAGGTGAGCCAGGAGGGTAGCCCATATGCCACTCTTGGTCTATCCAATGCTTTGATGCAGAACTCCCGCCTGCGTAACGCCTCCTACACGTCTCCTCTACAACGCAATGCCAATGTCTATACAAATGTCCTTTCACCCCCACAGGCAGCAGCCCTTCCTGCCCCCTCTTTACCCTCCTCCCCACACTTGTCTGTTGCTATGCTTAACTCCCAGCTACGTAATGCTTCCTTTGCCTCACCCCTTCAGCGACACCTCTCCCCCATGTCTCCTGCCTCTCCTGCCCCTCCTCCCACCACACCTCAACAAGGGACTATCAGAGGTACCTCCTCATTTCTCTCTGGTGGATTGCGGACTGCCCAAATTCAGGGATCCATGTTAAGGCTTCCAAGTGGCGCTTTGACAATGTCCCGGAGCCCTGTTGAGTCTCCAGTTACCAGTGATGTTGGAGGTGGGAGACTGTCACCCTCTATGCTATCCAATGCCCTGCAGAACCCAAGCCTACGACAGGCCACCTATCGACTTCCTGATGGCTCACTGATCACCAGAACTGAACCTGCTGAAGCTGCACCAAGTCCATCACCCCTCTCGTCCTCTATGCTGTCCTCTGCCCTGCTCAATCCCAATTTGAGACAGGCGACATATCGTTTGCCTGATGGCACTCTAGTAACCAGGGCAGAACCTACACCTGCACCCTCTCCTTCCTCACCTATGCTTTCCTCTGCATTGTTGAACCCCAGTTTACGTAAAGCTACATATAGGGTGCCAGATGGGACTTTGGTAACAAGAAATGAGCCTGAGCCCATTGCCCCTTCATCTTCTATGCTCTCCTCTGCTCTTCTCAATGCTAATGTTCGTAAGGCCTCTTATCGATTACCAGATGGTTCATTTCTAACACATCCGGTAGAGGAGCCACAGAATCCTGAGAGTACTGTATCATCACCGGGGCTATCTAGTGCCCTGATGAATGCGAACCTGCGTATGGCAAAGTTTCAGCTCCCAGGTGGATCATCATTGTTTTCACAGAACCAAGCTTCCACCTCTGCTCCCTCCGGTCCTAACCTTTCTAATGCAATGTTAAAGACCAACCTTAGAGGTGCCTCCTACAAACTTCCAAACACATCACTATTCAGGCAGCCTGGTTCTGCAGAAACCACTGAGTCACGCTCCCTTGACCTTTCCAATGCTCTTCGCAACCAGAACCTTCGATCTGCCACCTACCGTTTGCCTGATGGAACGCTGATGAACCGCCCTCAGCCCACTCCTGCACCTCGAACACTTGATCTGTCTAATGCATTATCAAAGAACCCAAACCTTCGTGGGGCAAATTACCGTCTCCCTGAGGGTAATATCATGACACGGCTTGGTGCCCCTAGCACCCCAGAACCTCGTACACTTAACCTCTCTGGTGCCCTGCAGAACCCTAACCTCCGAGGGGCCTCTTTCCGTCTACCTTCATCATATGCTGTAGTGTCACCCCAGGTCCAGGGATCTGGCCTTGGGCAGCACTGGGCACAGGGCCCCGGAGCTGAAGGCTTGGGACTGCAGCAAGATGTGGATGTATGGGGTGCAGAGAGGGTACTACCTCACGGGACAGTGCAGAACCTCAATAAGTGGTCGATGTATAGAGACGGGGAACTGCTGGACCCCCACAGCCTGATGGGACAGGGACAAGTGGGGCACGAACCAGGGGAGTGGAATCTCAGCAGGGAGGGAGAACCACAGGGGCACTGGTATGACAAGGTAAAAGTTTTGAAACATGACTCACACTACAGTTAGACACAATAGCTAATGTTTGGCACCATACTATAATTGTTTTATACCATGGTGTGGTTAAATACCAAGCGGCAACTGCAGAGAAAAATGAAGCCATATGTATTTTTGTATATCCACCATCTCAACCAAATATGTCATTTTGCTATTCAACTTGCTACTTCAGGCCTCGGCTGACAGTACACATAGCCATCATTTGTTCAGGAAAATCTTATATTGACATTGATTTGGGTACAATGGCATGGCTGCACGGCTAGCTATTTTTGTTGTTAAACATACCGTCAGATTATATTTACCATTTGTTTATCATGTTTACTGTTATTCACTTTGAATCTTACTAGCATAACATTAGCTTTTTGGCTAACTACTGAGCTGAAGGGCTCTATGAGCTGAGCGCACTAGAAATATCTCCAGTTGCCAAGTCGTATCTAAAGCCCCTTTTCCACTGGACAAAAAAACTCACTAACAGCAACTAAAATCTGGCTTTTGACTTTGGTGGGAAAGGTTACCATCAGCATTCATTCCCGGGATAAATGACTGCAGTAGTCACAAATATTTGGCTCCAGCGATGATGTGATGGAAATATGACACCCAGGTAGACATACTTATTTTTACCCCCTTTACAGCACAATGCAATGACATGCCATTACAAACTCTGGCTGTCACTGTCCAAGCAGTGCTCGAAAATTGTCCTTAATTAGTCGGCACCAGCACTGTCGCCTCACAGCAAGAGGGTTCCTGGTCGATCCAGGGTGTGGGAGCCCCTCTGTGCGGAGTTTGCATGTTTTCCCTGTGTCAGCGTGGGTTTTCTCCAGGTACTCCAGCTTCCTCCCACATGCGGGTTAATTGGTGACTCTAAATTGTCCATAGGTGTCAATGTGAGTGTGAATGGTTGTCTGTCTCTATGTGTCAGCCCTGTGATAGTCTGGTGACCTGTCTAGGGTGTACCCTGCCTCTCGCCCAATGCCAGCTGGGATAGACTCCAGCCCCCCGCAACCCTCAAGAGGATGAAGCGGTTAGAAAATGGATGGATGGATAGTCGGCACCAAGTTTGAAAAAGAGACTGATTAAGTCTCTTGTCTTACTGCTGATTAAGTAACACATATAAAGATGAAGTAACCACCAAAACATTTTAAACAAACAACTTTAGATTTTGATTGCAAAAATATAAATAAATGGTTAGTGTTTTTTTCTTTGGCAGGTGACCATGGTGTAAATGCCCTTCAAGGTGTCCATTAGTGGCTTAGTCCATTACTGGCTTAATTAATTCCTGATAATGGACACCTCTTCGGCATCATCCCTTACATGTGGTGTAATCTTGCAGTTGGAAGTGTAATGCTGGGTGAAAGCGAGAGGGAGTAATCAGAGGGATGGTAGCTCATTTGGAAAACATTTTTGTAATCAGAATATACAATTCCACTGGGCTAATAAGATAAAATGTCTAAAGCACATTTCCTTGGTGAGAGATGACTCTGGATACAATGAAGACTGGGATAATCCAAAAGAGAGAGAACTGATATTTCCACATGAGTGTGTGAATGTATTAGTGCATGTACACAGTGCAAAGAGCTTTGTACATGCATCATGTCCTCCTTTCTGATGCCTGTATTTTAGATGTACTCAATCAGAAGCCTGACCACGATGGCTCACCGAGAGCAACGAGAGGAAGACGGGGTGGAAGATATGACACAGTTAGAGTAAGTAAAGAAAATCACTCACACCTGAGTTAACTCTGTCACAAAGTGTAGTCAGATTTAAGGCAATCCATCACGTTAAAGAATGTATTCCATTTGGTTAATCATGATTTAAGGTAATAAACTGCAGCATAGGCGCTTCTAGCCCATTTTTGGGGGTGCTGAAGCACCCCTAAATTGAATCCCAGCACCCCTAAAATTTGAGAGATTTATTTATTTTTTTTATTGTAAATCCTTTTTAAGCTAGAAAAGTGTCAAAACCATACAGTACTTGTTTGCAACGTAATATTTTAACAACAAAAATACAGCAGCAACCCCCCTCCCCCCTTGCCTCAAAAATGGTTTGACCCACCCCATCCCTCCCACCTTTCCCTGACTCGGGCTCTGAGCGCTCTACCTGCACAGAGCCTTCCAGAGTGGCTGATATGCAGTAGTGGTGTAAGTACCTGGCTTAAACCAGGATAAGTGGCACATTTCTTAACTCCTACCACTCAATACCAACACATTATTATCATCACCAGTCCTCATTTTTGCTGCATTTAATTGTAGGTCACCGTTTATGTTGTTAGGTAGGAGTTAACTGACGTTTTTTCTAGCTAGGAAACGTTACAGGTGGTCAGTACCACTGTCCTCTGTTTGAATTGGAATGAGAGAAGCTAGCTGTTGTGTCATGTGCATGTGTTAATATTAAAGCCAAGGTGCTACTGACTAGCTAACTGACTGGATGCCCATTAACATTATAACTCCTATTGTGACAAGAAGGGAAAAGGCAGAGACAAACATTCAAAAAGTCAATTACTGTTAATGTGTTAATGTCACATGTTGTGCATTGCATTTCAAATAAAAGTCCAAAAAATAAGTCCAAGGTCCATTTTTGGTATTTTTGGTACTCACTATAGGGGGCTGGTTTACTCCAGAAACATACATACTGTTTATGTGTATGTTGAGGAGCTGCTGTATCAAAATGAATTATCCTCCTCCAGAAATTAGGGTTACGATATGTTTCTTTGATGATTCCAATCCATTCCTCTTTTGCTGTGGCTCAGCATTTAAATAACCTTTATCAGATTTGATGGTTTAGTCACAGACTTTCCCAAAAAGTGTTGTGCTTTTCTTTCACAAATGGGAATGAAATTGCGTTAAAATGTACAAAACAGTGAAATTTATCTTGCCTGGCTGGGCAGCTCTCTGGGTGCTCAGCACTCCTAAATCTCTGATCCTAGATTCACCCCTGAACTGCAGTCATGTTTGCCTTTTTCAGTGTATGGAGAATGAGACCATGCTTCAGCATATACAGTGTGATCAGTGGGCAGTCATCGTTATAAAGCATCAAAGACAGTTGTAGTGGTTGGCTATGCCTAAAGATTAGCACAATACTTAGTGAAGAAAGGCCAGATTTGAATTAAGCACAGTGGACACTGAATTTATCAAATACGGGATTGATTTTAAGATTATTTTATTTGTTTATAAAGCCATACATGGGCTGAACTTCTCTGCCCCTACTCTGACTCCCGACCTCTTAGATCCTTCGAACAAGGTCTTTTAACTGTCCCGCAATCGAGGCTGGTGGGTAAGGGAGATCGTGCCTTTGTGGTGGCAGCAGAAGTCCTTTGTCATCCTTAAATATCTTTGTCTTACTGCTTCTGTCCAGGGAGATGCATGAAGGGGCTGTCCTGCTGAACCTGCGGAAAAGATTTGAGAGAGAGATTATTTATGCAAGTATCTGAGCAGCACACACGTCCAACATACAAACACCTGCATACATAGACTCATTATACTATACCTGAAAATGTCTTGAACTTATGTATAAATCAGAAGTCAGATTAGTTCCTTTTGAGTTTGTGTTGATTTTACAAATCTATCTCTTTATCTATTTCTTTTTTTAAATTTCCATTTCTTTCTTTTCTTCTTCTTTTTCAGTCATACATAGGCAGCATTTTGGTGTCTGTGAACCCCTACAAGATGTACAACATCTATGGGACAGACGTGGTGCTGCTGTACAAGGGTCATGCTCTGGGAGAGAACCCTCCGTGAGTCATGTTCACGCTCAAATGTGGGGACAGTGAAATGAAAACAAACAAACAGAACGCTGTTGTCAGTATTATATTATAGCTGGTTAATATTGTATTTTAAAAACAAAACATAATAGATCCTTACCGTGTTCTGTTTGAAACTAGAAAGGAAGCCCACATGTTTTGAGTAAAGGAAGGAATGGTTCAGGTAAATAATTAAGGCAGGGCAGGGAAAAAAGATGGTTAGAAATACAGAGGATAAGGGTAGAAAAAAGGAGAAGACATGAAGTTTGTGTTCGTTGCTTTTATATATGTTTAAATATCTCAGCTTGATGCAGCTCCTCTCTCTTCTTCAGGCACTTGTTTGCCATAGCAAACGCTGCTTATTCCACATTGATGGATGCCAAACACAACCAGGTCATAATAATCAGGTAAGAGGCCGACTGTCTCCACACTCCTTAGAAAAATACACATTTATAATGACTTTCCATGTACCTGTAAACCCGACATCAAAGTTCACAACAATATTACTTCGTACAAACACGGTTCATCATACATTACATTGGATTCAAGCAGGATTTATACTTATGAGTTGACTGTATTCCATATCCACGGCGTAGGCTCTGCATGGATATGTACCCTGTACTGTACTCAACTATGTACTGAGAGACACGGCACGCTTATTGACCGCAACTGCAGCTATGGAAAGCAAAGCACTTTGTGAAGTAGTTCAATAAGACACGATACGTTACATACCCTGCGCTGTAGCCTAACGTGCACCTCCTTAGAAATGTAGGCCTAACTACATGTTGTGCTGAAGCAGACCTCCTCTTTATTTTTGAAAGCTGAAAACCGTTTCCCCTTAGTGGGAACAAAGCTTTTATTCTACAGATAAGAAACAATAACTTGTGAGGACAATAAAGCTCCCACCAAAAAAAGTATTTTAAGTCTTTTGTGTAATTTATTTTGGCTTCATATGAGTAGAGGAAAAGTCGGCTAGCTGCTAGGCTAATGTATGCAAGGGGAAATGTCATAGGCTGATGCTTATAATGTTAGCATGTTGTATATGTGGGGAAAATGTGTCCAGTATAGGACTTTTTGTAGGTAAACCTTGTGAGTTATAATGGAGCTGAATTTTGTAACGTTAAGGCCTTTGCACACTAAGTCAGTTTTTTTGGGATGCAGTTTTTTTAACCTGTCATCTGAAAAAAATGTTAAGCACAGAAATCTGGCACACAGATTCTGATGCGTTTTATTGTTCTATTGCTTGTGAAAATTCGCAATATGTTACAAAATCAAAAGACACATTTCCATCTTTGCCTCTCTCCACTGGAGTTACCTATCTGGCTGTCACATCTCCCTCCCTGTCTGTCATTTGGTATCTCAGCTGCATGAAGGAGCAGAGCTGTCCTCCCTCTCAGTCTGCGGTCCACATCATCCTCCACCTCGTAATCATCATCCACCTGAATATTACTATCTGACCTGTTGAAAGTGAGCTATCTGAGTTATGAAATGAGTCATTGGGCCCTGTCCCTCTGTCTTGTCACGTCTGTGTCCTGCAGCCACATTTTCTTCACTGATTCTTGGACATCTCCCAAGGCTTCTGATGGATGTGGAAAAAAACACAGATAATAGATGAACATTTTGGACTGAATGTGCAAACACGATTGACACAACATGAAGTCGTATTTATTTTTAGATGCGCGACAATGTCAGACAAAAAAAAAATGGACTCAGTACGCAAAAGGCCTTTACCCTTGTTAAATGTTGCTGTTGTTCCTGGCTTTATAGAGGAAAATTCTGCTAGCCTCTAGGCTAATTTATGCAACCTAAAATGTCATAAGCTCATGCTAATAACATTAGCAGGTTCTATATGTTGGGAAAACATGTGTAGTATAAGACAAATGGAGCTGAATTTTGTACTTTTGTTTAATATTGTTACTATTACACCATTATTTAGGGGTGCGTTCCAAATCACACTTTTCTTTTTACTTTTAGTAGGTACTGCAGCTGCCCTTAAAAAGTACGTACTGTTGCATGCAGTATGCACGCAATCAGGACATACTACTACACTATGAAGTATAACTATCAGCCTTTACAAAGTTTTTTTTTCTAACATAAAAATCTTATGTGCTGCAACAAGATATTTTTTGTGTGTGTATCATTAGGTTGGTAACGTCACAGGGTTTTGTAAGGGTTTAACCCTGGTATACGCAGTGTCCAAAAAGCTTCTTGGACAGTTAGGTTTCCATCTCCAGTTGGATTAGTGTTTGTAAATTCATGAGTGTCTGTCTGTGGTTTTCTGGCCAGCAAACTTAAGACAGAGCGCGCTCCGTCTATCTGTCACAGGCGCCCGCCCCGTGTCAGAACTCATCTCCACGCACAAACACACGTATAGTCATAGCTCTTTTACATCTAACTCAGATGTAAAAGCGCAGACACATATACAAAACATTCACACACTTTCACGTCAGTGTGCGCTTTTAGAAATTGTCCAGAAACAATCATATGAAATACACAAGCGCCCACACTCGCACACACCTGGAACACTCTAGCCATATTCGGAAGGAGACACCTGTAAGGAAAGCCCAGCCAGGTCTGGGCCAGCGGCAGATTATCTTTCAGAGGTGTGTGTGTCCGAGTGCATGTGTGTGAACTCTGTGTTTGTGTGAGTCACTGAGTGCGTGTTTAGGGGAAACTGAGGTCTGGTGTACAGTGACCAGTAATGGCCCGGTTTTTAGCTAACCAGCCCGTGAGTTGAAACCTTATGCTGGAATGTGGTCAAGGTGCTGGTGTCCCTAAATACACACACACACACACACACACACACACAAACTCCTGCCCCCCCTTTGGCCAAGCTTACATAATGGTGGTATTTAGCACTAAGCTGTTGGCAGTAATGAAGCACAGTGTGTGTGTGTACGAGCGTTTCAGGTGGTTTAACGCAAAAGTGGAATTGAGGCCTTGCCCGATGGAAGATTAGCTTGGTTTCACATCACGTAGTCAATTAAGCCAAATGCTCCACGAGCACCAGCAGGAAGGTGAGAAGGGTCATATAATGGACCATCTAAGTGATTAATAAAAGCTGCGTGTAGCGGTGCTCAAAGTGCGGATAATGTTCACTCTTAATGAGCTTCCACCTCCACTTTGCCTTTTAGCAAATGGATTATCAGCCCAGTGTGCAATGAACGTTCATCAAGGCTACAAATGAAGAATATTAAATACTAGCACTAGTACCTACATAGGTCTAGATCAGGGGTGCCAAACTCATCTTAGTCATAGGCAGAAGAACAGATAATGAAAGCTATTGAAGAAGCAGGTTACAGACCATTTACATATCTAAACTCTTGGTAGTACCATAGCTGTAGGGCGCCACCAAAAGTGTTTTGAAATAGAAGTCTGATACAGACTCTTTTGTACTGAAGCTGCTGGTTGACAATATTTTACACGATGTTCAATATCTTTAAAATTTGACCACAATAAGTATTAATTGTTTTTTCAAAGAACTGTATTCTGGTCGGGGTGGAAAAGCCTCTGAAGCAGCATTTCACATGAAGTAGGATACTCATTTAACCTGCTTCTGACAGCTGCACCTCTTAGCCTTCGCAACTGCTTCAATATTAGGTGTGCAAAGTCATCGAGTGGACCGGATTTGAGCCATGATTGTGTTCCTCAGGCTGAGCACCCCTGGTCTAGATGTTTTGGAGTGATTTATCGAGTGTTGGAGATATCGGTTGTAGAGATGTCTCCCTTCTCTCCAATATAATGGAACTAGATGGCACTCGGCTTGTGGTGCTCAAAGCACCAAAAAACATATTTGGAAAACTCAACAGCAATGTCTCTTTCCAGAAATCATGACCCGGTTACTCAAGATAATCCACAGACCTTGTTGTGAGCAGTTTCATGTAGGAACTACTTTCTTTCTAGCAAACTGCATCCGGCAACCGTATCACCATGCATCTGCTCATAGACGGGAGGTTGATGCTCGTGACAGCACAAGATGTAAACGTTAATGGCGTCCTCCTCGGCTGAGATGTAACCAGCTAGGTCAGTGGTGCTAGGTGAGCTAGCAGTAGATGCACCAGAGCAGGTCTGGAGGGCTCATAATGTCGCAGAGGATCAGAAATGTATTTTGGCCGTAAACCATTCAGTGCTATGAACTAACAGTAGTATTTTGAAATCACTTTGTAGGTGGATAGGAAGCCAGGGAGATTTCAGCAGCAGCATTATGAATTTTAAGCCAGAGCTGTTAAGACACTGTTACAGTAGTCGAGTCTGCTGAAGATAAATGCATGGACGAGTCTTTCCAAATCCTGCTGAGACATCAATCCTTTAATCATTGATATAGTCTTTTAGTAGGTGATGGGCTGGCTTTGGAGTGGCTGTGAAATTCAGGTATGAGTTCATGACAATATCAAGATCTCTGGCTTGGTCCGTGGACTTATGATTGTCGATTGAAGCTGAGCACTGGCTTTTAATCATTCCCCCTTGTCTCTGCAAACAACGACCCCAGAAAAGAAATCTCAGGTACACAGTCACATGAGGATACTGAGGTAGAAAACCATAGATAAATGTATCCTTTAAATTGACCATATTCTTCATATCTGTCCGTCCCTTTCCATGCTAAGTAGAAGCACACGTTGCTACGCGCTCATCTTCACAATATTTGTGGGTTTCAGACACGCACAGCAGTGCTGCGACCTCTTCAGCAGAGCACTGGGACAATTCATTATATATAATGTATCAGCTGCTGAGTCCTGTTGATGGGCGTTATCTCTGCCGACTGAGTGTGTGTTACTGTGTTTCAGTGGGGAGAGCGGATCTGGGAAAACAGAGGCCACCAAACTGGTCCTTCGCTACCTAGCAGCAATAGATCACAAATGCAATCTTGCGCAACAGGTACGCACGCATGCACACACACACACACACACACACACACACACACACACACACACACACACGTTCCTGTCTTGAAGGATGACTAATGCCTCTGTGCGTCTTTTTTTCCATGTCTCTGTGTCTCTGCCGGCTGCAGATTGAGGTAGTGGGGTTCCCTGCATGACTTGTGCTTTATATTTAACAGCTCATCTTCACATAAGGCCTTAAGAATTGATGTGTTTTGCTGCGGTGTGTGGCAATATTCACCAGAGATTTTTTTTATTTTTTTCTTGCTTTAGAAAATCAATCTAGCATCATTTAAGTCTCTGAGTGATGATCTGTGTTGAATTTCAAATGAGCATTACACAGTCTTTAATTAAAGGAACACCTAACCCCCTAAAATGATCAGTTGTATATCAATTACTCACCTTGTGTGACCTTCAACTCGTGTGGAAAACACTTCTGCATGAACAATCTCACACATGGCCGAGTAGCGCACATGTACTGTGTTTTAAATAGGAAGGTTTTAGCAAAAACACGTGTTTGGGAAGTACTGAATATAAGAATGAGTAAATGAGAGTTGGATAATGTTGCAGGAGTTATGTAAGAGTTTGTAAACAGATGTTTTTTGGTATAGTTTTGCTGTTAAACACCGACCCCTTTTTACTCCAGTTCATTAAGAATTCAGTCTGTTTTTGGATTCTTCGTTCACTGTGGAGGCTGCAAGAAATATTAAATTTTCTTCATGATTTCAAGGTAACACAGCGCGATACAGTGATTACATTTGCATGCACTAAATATGCCGGTTTTTGCCCTTATTCAGGAAAAGATAATATAACACTGTAGTGCTATAGAAAGAACCAGACGAATCTCTTTCAAAACGTCAGCTGTATTATTCAACTTCACAGCACGAGAACAGCACCAGTACAACAACACAGTTCCGTCACTTACAACCTTCCTCCCTCTTTTTTTCCCGTCTCTCTCAACTCTCCCCCGGAACCAATTATGTCCTTTTTCTCTTTCTCATTTTCTCTCATCTCTAAAACATAAAACATCTAAAACATATCTTATTGCTAAACAGTGGAAAAATCTGTCTTACAGTAATATTCCTACTAAGCTGTTTACATGGCTGATGAAAATGAATATTCCACTGATATCCCCGTTTACTGGGCTGCAAGGTTAGCGTTATCGCCTCACAGCAAGCGTTCAGACCTCAGGGAGTGGAGTTTGCATGTTCTCCCTGTGTCAGCATGGGTTTCCTCCTGGTACTCCAGCTTCCTCCCACAGTCCAAAGACATGCAGGTTAATTGGTGACTCTAAATTGTCCGTAGGTGTGAGTGTGAATGGTTGTCCTCGACCTGTCAGCTGCGATAGGCTCCAGAAAATGAATGAATGTTTAAATTCTTTTCCTGAGGTTTAGAGAAATGTCTCTGCACTAGGACCTGCAGCTTCCAGTCTAAAAATTTCAGTTTTCCTTTTCTCTCTGCTGTTACTCTGTTTATACTTTGCCACATGGATAACTGCAATCAGATGCGAAAAAAATGCAAGTTGCACCCAGCTACAGAACTTAATGGGTGTATCCTCTATCATGTCAAATTATGGAGAAGTGGAACGGCTGGAGCATCAAAATAGGATTTTTTTTCAGTTTTCCACCAGTTGCAGATGTGTTGGACTGTGTGAACACAGCCTCCCTTTTCATTCGTGGTGTTGTGATGTTTATGCATATTCAAAAACCTATTAATATCCATGTTTTTTATAAAGTTTAAAGTAGGTGTGCCTCCCCTTATGACCATATATGTGGGCTTTTCTTTCGGGCATCTCAACCCCACAGCCTTCAAACTGTTGGTGGGATGGTTTGTGAACAATGCATCCATGACAACACAGAGAGCCGATTGTAAACAGCCGACAAGAGGCCGTGTGTCACATACTACATGAAAGACCTCCATTGAGACACATGAATGCACTGTATACATGTCCAAAGAATGCTCCTAAAACCCAAATAATATCAGCATATCTCACATGTCCTAATCAGTGCCACATTCAGAATAAGGCTTAATTCGGAATATTACTGTGCACGTAACTTGATCACGGATATAGAATCAATCATTTTGGGGGTGAAGTTTTCGTTTAAGCTACTAGATTTTATATCTGCATTAAATAATGGCTGTAAACAGGCTGCTGTTACTGTCACACAGCTGATAATGGTTTCTTCATTTACTGTGTGTGTGAATGTTCGTAGATACTTGAGGCAGCTCCTCTGCTGGAATCTTTTGGAAATGCCAAAACTGTACGGAACGATAATTCCAGTCGCTTCGGGAAATACATAGAGGTCTTTCTGGAGGAGTGAGTATGAAATAGAACCAGAAAGGTTTACTCCCTGATCCCATCTCTTCTTTAATGATGTTTAAAACACACTTTTGTGTTTCCTCTGCTCTCTTGTTCACTCTGTGCTCTATGCTGTCTTTGTCTCTGTCCAGTGGTGTGATCAGTGGTGCCATAACCTCTCAGTATCTACTGGAAAAGTCCCGTATTGTCTTCCAGGTGACACACGCAGACACACACACAGGATGACACTTTATATCTGATACTTTTCTGTATCTGTATTTATTGCCAAGAAGGTTGTCACTTACAAGGAACTTCCTTTGGTTTTTAGCGCATACGTTAAATATACAAAAAAGAGAAAATAAAATAAGGCAAAATACTGAAACAATGTGGACTGGAAAAATTACATAAATACACAGCTTTTAAAAAGTCCTGTATGTGACAGTGTTAAATGTGTGTTTCTCTTCAGGCCAAAGATGAAAGGAACTATCATATCTTCTATGAGATGCTGGCAGGTCTCCCCTCGCAGCAGAGGCAGGCTTTCTATCTCCAGGAGGCTGAGACCTACTATTACCTCAACCAGGTAGAGACACAGCGCAGCACCATCATCATAATGTCCTGTGGAGATCAGGCTGCTCAGATCAAGTGAGCTTGTCACCCCAAACTACTGTGCCCTGTCTCTCTCTTTGTCACCATGAAGGGAGGGGACTGTGGGATAACAGGAAAGAATGATGCTGAGGACTTCCTGCGTCTGCTCGCTGCCATGGAGATCCTTCACTTCACCCCTGACGACCAGTCGGCCATCTTTAGAGTTCTTTCTTCCATACTGCACCTGGGCAACGTCTACTTTCAGAGATATGAGGTCGTGTTTCCATCTTTATTTTTATTTTGTTATTAATATTTATTATTTGGAGTCAGGCAATTCAAACACCACTGTACATGTGCTATATTCAGAATAGATGTTTGGTACATTTTGTGGAATATTTTGACCACCCAGATCATGTTTAAGGAATACTTCACCCTCCAAATGACAATTTGTAAATCAGTTACTCACCCAGTGTTCCTAAACTTTGTGAATTAATCTTTGTTTTTCTTGCATGCCTCCAGTGAACGAAGAATCCAAATCTGAGAAAAGTCTTGATGAATTGAAGTCATAGGCAACTGCATTTAACACAAGAGAGCTATATCAAAACATCCGCTTAAAAACTCTCACACAACTCGTGCAGTATAATCCCAGTCTCATTTATCCTGCTGTATTCTCAGAACTTCCCAAACACATTCATTTTTGCTAAAATCTTACTATTTAAAACTGAACTGGAGGTGAACCTTATGTATGCCCTCTTCAAAGCTAGACATCCAGTGTCAGGCAAGGACATACTGACACAGTCAATTAAAAATTTGTCCTTATAATAATAATGTGTGGTTATCACAGAATCCCATGGCGCAACTGGATTTGCATCACGGCACACCAGTGAACCACTGAACCAGAGTATGACGATCAAACACACAACAGATGAAGTGTTTTCACTGTCTTTCTCTCTCTGTGTTGCACAACAGGCGGATGGCCAGGAGGTGGCGTCAGTGGTGAGTGCCCAGGAGATCAGAGTGGTGGCAGAGCTGCTGCAGATCTCTCCAGAGGGACTTCAGAAAGCCATCACCTACAAAGTCACAGTCAGTATCAAGCTGAGCTTTATGTGCATGTGTGTTAAAACTTCAGTACCTCATATACAGGCTTGGAAACACGAGGTGTCAGAGGTTTGAATCTTTGTCTTCTTGTACAGGGTGGTTATTTAACCTGCTGTCTCAGAACATTTAGAGCTAAGATTGATCAGCTTTGTGGGTGTGCCATTATAAATGAATAGCATTATACCATTATCTAATGGGTAGAGCAATCTGTCATTTCAACATCTCTTTTTTTATATAAGAGAAAGTTTGATTTCTGGGGAGTTAAAATATTGATATAACTGATGAAGGTAAGTTCTCTTGGTTTGGATTGTCCTTTTTGTTGTTCAGTCCTCATCAGTGACAGCACTAATATTAAAGCAAATAGTCTGCTGGGAACCAGGAGATGATTTTGGTGTCTAAGTTCTCATCACTGAACAGGTCATCAGTTCACTGTTTCTTAATAGACTTTTAAAATGCTCATGAACAACTGCAAAGTGTCTCTTTGGTCCAACGGTGGAGCTGTAAACTGTAACAGATGCTTATTGTTTTCAGTTTTTTAACTGAGTGGTTGGTGGAGTTTATTAAAGTCTGTAATACATTGTTTCATATTAAATAATCTGCTGTTGTTGTCACCTCACTTCTACCTCAGATGAAAAAAATATTTTAGTATTATTTTATTTCCTACATTTTATTCAGTACATTACACCTGTGAGTTTTGTGTTGTCACTGTTCATATTATTTCACAATCATGTTTAAGTCAGTACATTATATCACATAGTTCACATTCAGTTCATATGTCCTGAGCTGCATGGGGTGCTTGAAACCTGATATAACTGCTTGCAGGTCCAAACATTTTATTAAAAGGAGTAGTTTGGTTAATAGTATTGTATTCACTTGACAAATAAAAAAAAAAAATCTGTTTTATTGAGTAATGTTTTCTGTTTTTCTGAGTAATTTTTTTATTTTTCTGTTTTTCATGGTATTTTGTTTTAGGTTTTTCATGGTACTTTTTTTCTGTTTTTTAGGGTAATTTTTTTTTGTTTTTCGGGGTAATTTTTTTTTTTGGTGTAATTTTTTCTGTTTTTCGTGGAATTTTTTTTTCTGTTTTTCGTGGTAATTTTTTTCTGTTTTTTTTCGTGGTAATGTTTTTTGTTTTTTTTGTGGTAATTTTATTTTGTTTTTTTTCGTGGTAATTTTTTTTTGTTTTTTTTTTCGTGGTAATTTTTTTCTGGTTTTTTTTCGTGGTATTTTTTTTTTTGTTTATCGGGGTAATTTTTTTTTGTTTTTCAGGGTAATTTTTTACCCTTAGAGTATTTTTTTCTGAGTTAAGAGAGCAATAGAACAACAGATGCTTTCATTCCTTTCTTGAGAGCTGACATGACCCGCTTGTTTAGTTTAATCCAGTTTTACTTTGTTTTGGGTTTGAGACACTGGGAGATACTCTTGTCTTTAAGTCATATAGATGGTGTTATCATTAGTTTGTCGACTTTACGCAGGCACCTTAAGACTTTGTGGTTGTTCAGATGAAAAGCCCATTCAGATCTGCTGGACATTGCAGTGTTTCTCCAGAATCAGTTGGATACATAACCCAAAACAAAGTAAAACTGGATTAAACTAAACAAGCGGGTCATGTTTGCTTCCATTATATCGAGCCCAAAAAAATACCACAAAAAACAGAAAAAAAAATTATCATGAAAAACAGAAAAAAATACTCAATAAAACAGATTTTTTTTTTTTTGCTGTCAAGTGAATATACGCAATACGCTTACGTAGGTTAAAACTGCTTTCCCTCCACAATTTTTCCCAAATATCCAAAAGGAGTGTTTCTTGTTTTATGAACCCAGTTGCCAGAAAAATTTAGTACGTTACTTGTGGGAAATGACGCAATGTTTAACGTTTAAACAGCGTGAAGGATCACCAAAAAACAACCAGTGATTTTGGTTGTGAGTAGTGGTCTACAGCTTGGCAGGCATCTCGCCCTAGGTTACACTCCATCCAACATCCCCCTCTACTTCCCAATGACAAAGTCAGCTTAAACTGTATATAAATCACTTTAAACATTGATATGATGACCAAAAGTTGTCATTGTAAGCCTGAAATTAAGATGGGTTGATCAGAAGTATTTATTAATTATTAGAAAAGTATTTACTGAACAATCGCAGAATTAGGCCTCAAATCATGTTTGGCACATTTTACTTGAACGATACTCATACTTGTAAACAGTACATTAACTGTATCTGAGAATAATGATCCTCAGCAGTGACATCATCTGCTCTGACACCTCTGTCATTCTACCTGACACATCACCGTGTCTTATTTAGTGTCTCAGATTTAGGCTCCCTGTCAAGTATCTCCCCTGTAACCTCTGACCTCCTGTGATACTCTCATCATTCATTCATTCATTCATTCATTCATTCATTCATTATGTTGTGTAAGACAAATCTCAAATTAAATCTGATCTCAGTGATTTACTTTCCACATGGTAACAGAACCACTTTATAAAACAAAACAGTTTCCATTAACTGCTCAGAATGTAACTTTGATACGTCAGCATTCATTCATTCATTCATTCATTCATTCATTCATTCATTTGGGTGTATCACTTACACACTACACATATGTCAACAATGCATATTGGCACACACACATTCATTGTACAGCATTATACATTTCTGCAAATCATAGATAGGTTAAGTATATTTCAGACGCTTTGTTTACACGTTTTGATTACATGTTTAAGCTGACTAAGTCATCGGGAGGATGAAGGGATGGTGGAAAGTGTGACACCTTGATGAGATTGCTGTCAAGCTGCAGACCACTGTTCCAGACCAACAAACGACAAAACTGGTTGTTGTTCAGCGAGTCATTGCTGCGTTTCCAGCAGCGATTGTGTCCCCAGATCTGGGTGTTTTTTAGAGAGACATCATAATGAACGTGATATCTCAGGACGGCCTTGAGGGAATTTCCTTAAATTTGGCACCAACACCCACCTGGACTCAAAAATTAACTGATTAGAATTTGGTGGTCCAAGGTCAAAGGTCAAGGGGGGGACGGACTACTGCCCTCAGTTTACAACTTTTTTATATGTCTTCAGATCAGCTGACTAAATAGCACCTCATTTCTCTTATAGTCTGTCCATTTACCCCAGCGTTGCATGTGTCCTTACTTTAGTTCTCAGGGGAAAGGTCAGTTTTTCCATGAGATATTATTCCTCCTCTTCTAGTTCACCCACTGTCCTGGACTTGGAGGGTCACGTTTTAGCCAGTTCCTAGTAATGGCCTTTTTGCATGCCAGTATTAGGATTTTGAACAGATAAGTGTCCTTTTGATGAATAATGTCCTCACTTACTAATCCCAGCTACACAATCCGGGGGTCCCTCGGGATCCTGTAACCTAAAACTCTCTAAAGAATCAGAATAATCATATTCCTGAATGTTTGTAGTTTTAAAACATGACCAAAATATATGTGAGTGATTGGCATTCCCATGCCCACAGAGTCTGTAACAGTGCTGTTGTTTACCTGATTGTTGGTATTTTGTCTATGGTGTAAAAAAATATATCGAATTACGTTCTTTCAGCCAAATTCTCTCCATGCATCCATGTTTCTTATAGACATGGATGTAAACTGTAACTGCAGCTTGACTAGTGCGAAGGCATACAACCACAAAGTGGTAATTCTAGTTAAAAATAGCTACACTCAGCAGTAGTAAATTCACAATAGTACAAGCTAACACAGTTGGACTTTTCACATCATAGCCCATTGAACGAGAGAGGAACTTTTTTCTTTCTTAAGGATTTTAAATTAACTTGCCGCATCCTTAAGCTCATGGTCAAGACTTATACTCATTGTCTTTATACTGAATCTCCTCCAGTGTGTGTGACCAGGCAGGAGTAGAAATTCATTGGCTTCACATATAAGTGTGAGGCGAGGACTCACAAGTTGTTTTGAGATCTCAGGAACTCATTTGAAAACACCAAGGATCAGCAATAATAATAATGATAAAAAAGAAAACCTTTTGAAGATATCTGGCTTGCTCTGGATTTTGTCTCGTGAGAGCACTCACACATCCAAAAATCTTTAGAGGACAAATAAAGAAAATAAACTGTCATGTTGTACTCCTCTGTTTCTGGCAAAGTTTGCTGGTGGTATCCAAGGAGCCATTCCGGCCCTGTGAAATGCAGGTTAAACAGGAACTACCCTGCTGGCATAAGTGGATCAATCAAAAAACTCCAAAGAAAGTGTCAAAAGATCAGCAAGAAAGAATAAAAGAAATCAGAGAAAAAAATCTCCTTCCTTCACCCAAATTCGTCTGTTTTTGATCCTCATCCTGTCATATTCCAGTATCTGACCATAAAACATCCTGTTTGAGCGTCCAGTTTAAAAGAAGGAGCAGAATCCAGTCGTGCTGACGGTCTCATGATGCTTCTGACGAGGGACGAGGGTGATGAGGGAGGAAGAAGGAGGGAGACAGGAATACATTAAATGTACATGTGATCATGGCGCACCTTATGTCCTCCACACATGCACGCTCTTATACGCTAAGGCTTTTGGTATAATTGAATCTCTAATCACCATGGTGGTTCCTATGGTTTCTATGTAACAGGAGAGGAGTCGGTCGTATCCACTCATTTCCTTTGGCCGGATGAGGTGTGTGTGTGCGTGTGTGTGTGTGTGTGATGATCTAGTGCATTTAAGTAAGAGAAGGTCTCAAGTCTCAGAGCATTCTTTATCTGATCAGACCCCGAGTCCCAGACACTCACGTCAATGAATAAGAGAGTGGAAGAAATACAAGTGGGGGAGTCGAGAGGAAGGGAAGCAGAGATGATGTTTGGCCAAGTGGAGATTAGTTTGGAGAAAGATATTTGCACATCCAACTGTCTCAGGTGCAGGTTCTTTGGAAAATATCACAGGAGTCTTGGAACAGATAATCCTGCACACTGCTCTTGCTCAGCTTCACAATTTATTAGTAACAGTAATGTTTTGGTCCTCCTGGACCTTTGTCAAGAGTGTTTAACGAATTAAGCAAGTTTAACACTCTTGACGAAGGTCCAGTAGGACTGAAACGGCAGTGGAGTCGAAGGTAAAAAGTGGAAGAAAAGTAATAAGTGAAGAGAGGATGAAAGCGTGGTGTAGTTTGTAAAAGTTAGGACAAACAAAAAAGCCTTTAGCAGCGTGGTGTTGAGGTTTTCACTGTATATATGACTTCAGACACAGCCACATTCTCAGTAAGAGGTCTAATCTGGCAACATGAGTAAGAGTGTGAGTGGAGTCGACAAACTAATGAGTGTGAAGGGCCTTTAAACATTTCTAATGTAAAGTTGAAGGGATAAAACGTTTGAAATAAAAGTGTCTGAGGAGGTGAAGGAGGTCTCTGGGAACAAATGCAGGAGAGAAGCTCATAAAAAACAAAAAGGAAAAAAAGACATTTTAGCAGATGTAGACTTTGATAATGATAATAATATTGAATAATACATTTTATTTATAGGCACCTATTACAACACTCAAGGTCACCTTACAGGCAAAGACAGAAAAAATAACAGCAGATTTAAAAAGTCAGCGTGATAAGGAAAAAAGTAACATAAAATAAATAACTAAATAAAAAAATAATAATAACAAAACAACCAATAAATATTCAGCAAAGCAAATTTTCAGTGAATAAAATTCTGTGTAAAAAGTGGATGTGTGTGGCTTGATGGACGGGAGTCATACTGAATAGGCTGGGGTGGAGGTAGGTATGGTGGACAGATAGAGCTGGGTGTCATCCGCATAGCGATGGAAGTGGATGTTAAATTTACAGAAGATGTAGCCAAGAGGAAGTAAGTAGATGATAAACAGAAGGGGGCCCAAGACAGAACCTTGAGGAACACCGGTAGTAACTGGGAATGGCTGGGATTTGAATGTTTAGAGCTGGATAAATTGAGTATGGTCAGAGAGATGGGATTTAAACCAGCCAAGGGGTGTGCCAGTGATTCCAATGGAGGTCAGTCTGTTAAGGAGGATGTTGTGAGAAATTATGTCAAAGGCCGCACACAGCTCAAGTAGGATGAGAATGGTTAAGAGTCCGGAGTCAGCTGCCATGAGGAGGTTGTGATTTTTACCTTCTGTCTTCTTTACAGGAGACAATGAGGGACAAGATCTACACCCCACTGACTGTTGAAAGTGCTGTCGATGCCAGGTGAGAGAGAAGGGGCAGGGAAAAGTAATGTACCATACAACTTCAATTTGTTGGATTTTCTGCCAGAAAGTCATGCGATGTCATAAAAAAAAGTGTGTGTAAGTGATTACATATAAGAAAGAAGTTGTGGTTGATAAATGGATCAAGCTCAGGACTTTCACCCAGGATACCAAGGGTTTGTGTCCCGTGTAAGTCAAGGTATACTATACTATACTATTTTTCAGTTTTTAGGGTGTATAAAGCTGATGAATGCACACTGTGCACATACATTTTAGCAGAATAGCTGAATAGACCTGTTCACAGTCATATTTTGATGTTGTTGGACGCCCAGGAAGGACGTCCAGTCAATGGCCAGGTAACGTCCCAGATGCTCAACAATCATTTTGGAAGTATTTTTGAGCTATAACTGGATGACATGATTGGACGTTTAAATGAAGGTCATCTCAGTGTTTGCTGGATTCCCTGTTTACCAGTGTCGTCTGCTGTGTGCTGAGGTTGATCTAGCCTTGCAAAGTGAAGCAATATGGTTAGTTGACAAAACAAAATAAAATAAAATGAAACACAATTTGAGTTTTTTTCATGTAAATTTGGCACTTTATAATCTCAAAGAATATTCAAGTTTTTTTCTCATGATCTTGCAAAATGATTTTTTTTTTCATAAAATATCATCCCCCTACTTCGGCTCTGTGTTTTTTAAATTTTGTTTTATTGGTTTATTTTACATACAGTGGCCCTAATTTGCCGTCCTACTTTCTCTTCCTAATTTCTAGACAGTATTCCTGCCCCCTGCTATGTCTGTCTTTCACACACAAATCTTTGTTCTCCAGAGATGCTGTTGCCAAGATTCTGTACTCGCTGCTCTTCCATTGGTTAACAGAGAGGATCAACGCTCAGGTGTATCCCCGCCAACACACGCTCTCCATCTCCATCCTGGACATTTACGGATTTGAGGTACAACACCATCTTATCACCTGTCTGTCACTTTCTTGTGTTGCAAAGCAGAAGGACTCCAAGTGTGTGTGTGTGTGTGTGTGTGTGGGAACAACAGGATCTGGCCTTCAACAGCTTTGAGCAGCTTTGCATTAATTATGCAAACGAGTACCTGCAGTTCTTCTTCAACAGGATCGTGTTCAGGGAAGAACAGGTGAGTCGACGTCACACCTGCAGGGACATTCTCACACACACACACACACACACACAGATCTCTTCTAATGTTGGAAGTATTAGTAAATTAATTGATAGGTTGATTGACAGAAACACTCCTACGTGTGATCCCCATGCAGGAGGAATACAGCCGGGAACAGATCCCCTGGCAGGACATCCCATTCAGTGACAACCAGCCCTGCATTGACCTCATTGCCGCTAAGCCTCATGGGATACTGAGGATCCTGGACGACCAGTGTGGTTTCCCACAGGTGGGGCAGGAGAGATCTAAAGAGAACACCTGCTCCACCCACAGATTGATCGATTGATTATTGCACATCACTTACAGTCTGCTGCTTTGTTGCCAGGCGACAGACCACACGTTCCTCCAAAAGTGTCACTATCACCATGGCAACAACCCACTGTATATGAAGCCAAAGATGCCACACCCAGAGTTCACCATCAAGCACTTTGCTGGCAGGGTCACCTACCAGGTATGAAGCTCCTCACTGGTTCATCTCAAGTGACAAAACCTGTGTTTTACTCAATGACATCAAAAACATTATTGATAAATTCTGATCTGTACCAGGAGTATACTTCTGTTTTTAGGTATTGTAGCAGCATGGCTTTAAGTAATAGTGAAGGGCAGACTGATTCTTTGCACAGTTTCAGGTCCTTCGAGTTGATACATGTGAATATATCACACATATCACAAAACAACAAATGTCAAACTCGTGGCACAACAGCAAAAGTCACTGAAGTGGTGCAGCAGCAGACATTTTGATTTGATATCAATGATTCAGGTTTACAAGTTCCTCGATAAGAACTACGACCAGGTCCGTCAGGATGTCCTGGACCTGTTCATTCAGAGCAAGAACAAGGTGAGAGGAGACGAGCGTCTTCACATCAACACCTGCATGCATGCTCACGTTCCCCTCGAAGACCTGCTCTGTTTCATGTGTGAATGTTGTGAATGTATGTGTGTGTGTTTGTGTGTGTCCAGATGGTGTCAAACCTCTTCCTGGTTCACGCAGAGGTCACAGGTCAGCAGAGAGGAGGTCACATGAGGAAGAGCAGCACAGTCACCAGGAAGTACCAAGCTCCAACCGTCAGCAGCAAGTTCCAACAGTCCCTGCTGGAGCTGGTGGAGAAGATGGAGAGGTGAATAAAGAATAAAGATTTTACACAGTAAATAATAAGCAGGAGATGTTATTTACTTGTTTACTTTATTCCTTCTATTTCAGGTGCAACCCGTTTTTTGTTCGCTGCATTAAGCCAAATAATATGAAGGTAGATTTTCTGTATTTCTACTGATGACACGGATCATTTTCATACATGAGTTCAGTCTGACTGTATCCTGTAGAAAATGACAGTCGCTGTTTTCCAAATGTGTTCACATGTGTGTGTAGCAACCAGGTGTGTTTGAGGACGAGCTGGTCAGCAACCAGCTGAGACACTCAGGTGTTCTAGAGACCATCAGGATCCGTAGGGAGGGATATCCTGTCAGAATGCCATTCTACGTCTTCCTGTTCAGGTAACATACACGCAGTGTTAAAGGGACAGTTTCACCCAAAATCAATAATACATATTTCCCCTCTTGCCTGTAGTGCTGTTTGTCAGTCTAGATTGTTTTGGTGTGAGTTGTAGAGTGTTGGAGATATCAGTGTTGTAGAAATATTTGTCTTTTCTCCACTTGACATGTGGTGCTTAAAGCGCTAAGCAGTTTCATATAGGAACTATTTTCTTTCTGCCAAAGTATACCCACCAAAGGTATCACTGTGCAGAAGGAAGTGTGCATCCACTGCTAGTTCACCTAGCACAGGGGGAGGTAATCTGTGGATCTTTTGCCCCTCTCCAGTGGCTCTCTGTGGCTTTGACAAAAAAATTATATGGAAATGACTGATGGCTATTTTTTTAACATCCTAATTATCAGTCATGAATGTTGTAAGCGCAAAGAAATTCTTTCATTCTCTAATTGTACAAATGTGAATCCTAGATACCGAGTAAAAAAAAAAGAAAAAAAGTTTTAACATTTCAACAACTAAAAGGCACATTATTATGCAGATGTATTATCTACTGCCTGGCACCTTTTTCCTCTAAATTTTGCCAAACCTCGATAGCAGTGGCTCGTCTTGAGTCTCTCTCACTGGCTAGCTAAAGTCTTGGAATAAAATAGAGAATTTAGTGGGGCATGGACAGATTTGTTTGCTTTTACGACTAGTTCTGCAAAGTAAAGTGTACTAAATAATCATAGTACAAAATAATCATAAATATCACCCTGCACAGTAGCCACCTTGTGGTAAAACCTATTAATGAATGCTAATTAGGGGGCTGTACACATGCTGTGTTTTTTGCATGCTCTAATTCATTGTTTTCAATGAGGATGCGTGGCAGACACACTCAAACACCAGAGCGACGCCAGAGTGCCTATTTTTCAGGGCGCGACAGCTATGCCCCGAGAAACCAACTAACTAACCAACCAATCACAGCCTTCTTATGTAGATATCAGTCTGATAAATACGGAAAAGTTGTAGTTGGCTACCCAGAGCTTTACATCTGTCCCACAGACGATAGGCCTACACGCTTATAAACAGCACCTGGAAGAAGATTAGCTCTGCACTCAGGATTTCACATAAATAGGCTATGATACAGTACTTGTTAAGGTTGCTTAGTAACCTCAGACACAACCTGCCACCGCGCTCTTGAAAGCTGGCTCAAAAAAGGCACAAAAGTAGCACCCAGCGCCCAACCTCGTGTTTTCCAGGCGGTTAAAGACACAGCATGTGCACTGAGACTATAATTATAGGCTAATTTAAACGTAAAAGGTTACATTATCTTTATTATAAGGCTCAAGTATGTTTTGCAGCTCCACGCAGATTTTTAAAATTATTATTATTGGCTCTTTTGATAGTAAAGGTTGCCCATCCCTGACCTAGCACCACTGAGGTAGCTAATGTTACAACTTAGCCGAGGAGGACGCTATGAATATTTGCATCTGGTGCTGCCACGAGCATGAGCTCCTCATCCATGTGTAGATGCACACTCCCTTCTTTACTGTACAGTTAGAGGTGTAGCTCGGTAGAAAGAAAATAGTTCCTACATGAAACTGCTCACAACAAGGTCTGTAGATTATCTTGAGTAACCAGGTCATGATTTCTGGAAAGAGACATTGCTGTTTAGTTTTTTAAATGTATTTTTATCACTTGAGCACCACAAGCTGAGTGCCATCTAGTTCCATTATATTGGAGAGAAGGCAGACATCTCTACGGCTGATATCTCCGACACTCTGCAGCTCACACCAAAACAATTGACATTGATAAATAGCACTACAGGTATGAGGAAAAATGTGTGTTTTTGATTTTGGAGTGAACTCTCTTTAATTAATGGATGGTGTGAGGCACTATGGTGGAGAAGCACTGGGTCTTTAGCATGGGAAGTGATACCTTACATGTCTGAGGAGATGTAGAAAAGAGTGTCACCTGTTGCATCAGTCAGTGGAGAGTTGTTGGATAAGCCTGTGTATGTGTGTGTGTACATGCATGTGGATGTGTGCCCTCCTCAGGTATAAGTCTCTGGTGGGGATACATGAGCCTCCAGCTGCGAGTGGAGAGAACTGTGTGATCATGCTCAGTAAGCTGTGTCTTCTCAGACCAGGATCCTACCACGTTGGGGTCACAAAGGTGAGGCTCCTCTCTCATTTATTCACGCTCATCCTTTCACAAAAAGACCAGCAGCACAAGCTAAAGACATGTTTGTGTGTATGAATGGCAGCTGTTTCTGAAGGAGGACGTCTACCAGCTGTTGGAGTGTAAACGGGAGCGCGCCCGTCAGCTCGCCGCCCTCACCCTGCAGCGTTACACCCGCATGTTCTTCGTCAGGAAACGCTTCGTGGCCTTCCGCAAGAAGATCATCGCGCTGCAGGCACAGTGCCGAGGCTTCCTCATGAGGTCAGCTTCACTGCTACTGCTATTTTCATAACTACTGTATCAACAGCAATCACAATCATGTCTGTGAAAAGAAAGTGTTGTACTTAGCAACTGGTTCAAACACACCTCCTCACTAAGGAAAAAGTTTCTGTCCCTTCCTTGCTCAGAGTTGCTCTGAAAACCTTCCTAAATCACTCTTAAACTAAGACTCTTTACTATAAGTTTTAGGCAGAGTTCGGAGCTCTCTGAGGATGTTCTAAGAATGTTTGTGAATACAGCCCCAAGCGTCAGTTAAGACAGGTGGTTATTTGTCAAAATGTGAAGCCATACTGGGCAAGTAAAAGAGACTAGGCATTTAGTTGGGACCAGGCTTTTAATTGAAGTTTTACAGTAATTATCCAAAACACATTATAACTATGACTTCTGTAGCAAAGCTTTTGCAGCATTTTCCTCTTTCTAATTACAGTACTAGTCCATACCCATTGAGTACAGCATACCATACCATGACTTAGTCAATCCAAAAATTAGAAAACAAACAAACATTGGTCCACAGGGGGAGCCACAGCGATCGGTCGCATTTTAGCCATTTGTAAGCATTTTTCTGTTGTTATAGCGCCACCCAGTTGCCAATTAGAGTTAAATTTCTCCAGTCACCTTGAGGCGTCCTGTTCTACATATCTACCAAGTTTAGTAAAAATCCATATGGCGGTTAGGCCTAGATAAGAAATTAGCTCTCTAGCGCCCCCATTTTGTTTGATGGGGTCAATAATGGAGGGGTCCCCTCAGATTATGTGTGGTCATATGCCTACAAAGTTGCGTGGTGATCAGTGAAACCCTTGAGATGTTATACAGCTTTATGTGATGAGCCACGCCCTCCGCAATATTCATTGCCTTATAGAAGCTTAGTTTTAGTAAGTTTTCCAACTTTTGCCAAGAGGGAACTTTAGATATTGGTCCCTAGATTATGTTCACCCAGTTTCATGCAGATCGCTCAAACTTCCTAGGAAGAGATCGATTTGAAGTGTTTTTCAAAAAATTCAAAATGGCGGAAAATCTATACAACCGGAAGTTATGGGTTCTTGAGGCAAATGTGTTCCTCATGAGGAGAGGCATCTCTGTGCAAAGTTTCATGTCTCTACGACATATGGGGCATGAGATATGCCCATTCAAAGTTTGCAATTTCAATCGGTTGCTATAGCGCCCCCCTTTGGCCAATTGATGTAATATTGCTTCATTCGCATCCTCCCATGACCCTCTACCACTGTGCCAAATTTCACATGGATTGACCAAGTCAGTGAGGAGGAAAACGTGGAACAGATACACAGACAGACAGTTTTTGTCATTATATAGTAAGATGTGTAACAAAAGTTTGGATATAAACATGACATTAGGTACGAGATGTGTTAATGTTCTTACCCCAGTTTTTCATTCTGTCCTCCAGGAGGCGCTATGTGAAAATGAGGGAGAGTCTAGTTCGGTTCCGCTCTCTCATCCACATGTACGTCAACCGCAAGCAATACATCAAGGTACATGAAGTCTGCTGTCAAAGGACCCACATAAATCACTTATGCATATACTGTTAATAAGTATTTCCTAATTTTCTTCCATTTTAATGCACCTCACTCTGGATTGAAGTGGGCATGCTCAGTGTGTGATTTCTGTGATCTGTTTGCAGAGGAAGTTTGAAGCTCAGAGGAAAGTTGAAGAGGAGAGAAGGAGAAGAGAGATGGTGAGATGGAAGTTTAAACAGGATATACAGATCTGTCCTACAAGATAGACACACTTTGGCAGTCAATCATTAAATAAACATTAAAATCAATAACTGTTTCAGGAGCTGACCAAGAGGGAGGTGGTGAATGTCACACACTTGGTGATCCCTGCAGAGCTGGGCGCGTTACTGCAGACAGCAGGAGGTCTGTTAATGCCTGTCTTCCTGTTAGTGAAGTCCACATCAGAGTGCTCACACATATTATTCATGTACCAAATAGCAGAGTGCGTCGTTCAGCTCTCTGAATGTGTCTCATCTCATCAGCACTGACAGTGTCGCTCCAGGAGTGACGTGAACAGTCCTGACAGAGGGACAGCAGGGCCATCAGTTCATAAATAAACCAGGAGGGAAAATTACAATCTTTAAAAAAGATTTTCAACTTCATACCCTAAATATCATCAGAAAGTAGCACAGTATACATTCTTAAGTGTAGTTGATTAACCCAAAGTTTGTGGTAGTCTTCGTGTTGAAACATACTTTAAATGACTCCATGCTTCCACAGTATATGTACGCCAGTTGACTTATTATTTGCCGTCATCTTTCATCTCTTTCTAGTCAGGAGGGAGCTGCACTCAGACTGTCTGGCTCTGCTTCAAGCTCCTCATATTCAAGAAGAGGCTCAACTCACGCTGCCTCTGGACATCAACAACTACCCGTTCTACCGCTACGTGCAGATCTACTTCAGGGTGAGACGTCTAACCTTAAGATGGGCCGCAATCCATTCTCTGTGAATTTGCCCACATTAGTTTTTTATTTTATTTTTAACCTTTCTGAAAGTAGTCACGAAGGACTGTTTCTGGATTCGCCCCTCTACACTGCTGTTCTAGTGGATGCTGTTGTTGATATGTTTTAAAAATTATGTAGTTAACATGAACAATGTGTTGAGTTATTGTGCTTCCATAAATCATTTGAAGTATTTTGTTGCTGTAGGAGCCAAAGTTTGGGATGTTGACGGCCCCTCTGGAGTCACCGCTGACCCGTGTGGATGAGGACCTGAGAGGAGAAGCTCTGGAGCTCTTCATCATGGTGGGCTGACTCCATTTACTGTCTCACACACACCAGGGACAGTCTTTAGATTCATCATCTCGTCCCTGCTGCTGTGCAGTTGTTGCTCTATGAAACAACTTTTTAAACATAACAGTGGCCCAGTACATCAGAGTTAGTTGTAACTGTTTGTGCATGTATTCTGCTTTCAGGTATTACGATTCATGGGCGACCCTCACCTGAACGGGGCGCAGGAAAACATGTTTGGGAATTACATCATCCAAAGGGGCCTGTCGTCGCCAGGGTTACAGGACGAGATCCTGGCTCAGGTCGTCAACCAGGTGTGGAGGAACATAAACGTTGACAATGCTGAGAGAGGCTGGCTGCTGCTGCTGGCGTGTGTCTGCTGCTTCGCCCCGTCGCCCAAGATGGACAAATACCTGCTGAAGTAAGACGTGTCTAATTTATATTGATGGAAATCCCTCACAAGCAAATTTCAGATGCAGATGGGGGTTAGGTCGAAATGTAATGCACTCCACTTTATTAGATACACCTGTTTAACTGCTCATTAATGCAAACGACTAATCAGCCATCAGTCATGTGGCAGCAACTCAGTGCATTTAGGTATGTAGACATGGTCAAGACGACCTGCTGAAGTTCAAACTGAGCATCTCAACACGTCCAACCTTGAAGCAGATGGGCTACAGCAGCAGAAGACCACACCAGGTGCCGCTCCTGTCAGCTAACAACAGGAAACTGAGGCTACAGTTCACACAGGCTCACCAAAACTGGACAATAGAAGATTGGAAAATCGTTGCCTGGTCTGATGAGTCTGGATTTCTGCTGCCACATTCAGATGGTAGGGTCAGAATTTGGCGTCATGGATCCATCCTGCCTTGTATCAACGGTTCAGGCTGCTGCTGGTGGTGTAATGGTGTGGGGGAGATTTTCTTAGTACCAACTGAGCATGGTTTAAACACCACAGCCTACCTGAGTATTGTTGCTGACCGTGTCCATCCCTTTATGACCACAGTGTACCCATCTTCTGATGGCTACTTCCAGCAGGATAATGCACCATGTCACAAAGCTCACATCATCTCAAACATGACAATGAGTTCACTGTACTCCAATGGCCTCCACAGTCACCAGATCTCAGTCCACTAGAGCACCTTTGGGATGTGGTGGAACGGGAGATTCTCATCATGGATGTGCAGCCGACAAATCTGCAGCAACTGTGTGATGTCATCATGTCAGTATGGACCAAAGTCTCTGAGGAATGTTTCCAGCACCTTGTTGAATCTATGACACCAAGAATTAAGGCAGCTCTGAAGGCAACTGATACTAGCAAGGTGTACTTAATAAAGTGGCCGGTGAATGTACATGTAAATTAAAGAAACAAATATACCCAAAAGAAAAACAATTGTATTATTTACTGGAATAATTTTAAGGTAAGAGTGAAAACCCATTTTTAAAAGTCATGTAGTGGCATGTGGCACAAAAATCAAACTTAAGGACACCTCCTCAACTTTGTCACTCTGTAACTTTTTCTTATTTTTACCTTTATGCCTCCATTATGGGAAAAAATCTGACAATGAATGAAATTTATCACAATCCATTACAGTGCTTGGTACATTTAATTTGTGTGCCGTTTTTCTTTCGATAAATAAAAAGTATAACCTTGGGTGCCCCTTTTCCTCATCAGGTTTGTATCTGACCACGCCCCTGCTGGTTGCCAGGCGTTGCTGCAACACAGACTCATCCAGGCCAATCAGAAGTCACAACTAGGTTCAGGCCCCACCCCCGAGACTGCACGGACCTATCCGCTGTCACTACTGGAGTGGACGGCCAACAGGAAGAAGGCTAACACGGTGCTGCACGTGCATAGTTTTGATGGTAAGATGCATCTTGTCTTTTTCTTTTTTACATTACATATGATGCCAGAATGCCACAAACAGATCCGAGGCAGCAGCTTCAATTTAAGATTTTCCTCTTTACATTCAGTTGGACAACGAAATAAAATAGAATAAGTTAAAAACAAGTAATGTCATGTGAGTAGTTTTTCTCACCTACAGATTAACTGATTACACACCTCAAAGAAAAACAAGAAGTGCGTGGCAGAGACTGTTGGCATCATTTATATAGAGAGGGATCAGTTACAGCCCTCGATCATTGATTATTCATTGCCAGTCAGGATCAGGTGATGAGCTACAGGGCTCTCCATCTGTGAATCGTGCAATTTATTTCATTTTTATACAGTGTTCTTCATTTGTTGTCTCTGCAGGAGGATCGTTCCTGTGTCCGGTCCATTCCTGGACCAGTGGAGAAGATTTAGCAGGAGACATACTGCGCCACAGGTGAGGTTTTCCTTAGTCTTTCAGCTCAAACCTATATGTCTCATTTGTATTTGCAAACTTTATAAAAATGTATTTCACCACAGTACACATGCTTTGAGTGCAGTATGATCAGGTACAGGTGGGTATTTGAAGCGTGTGATCTTGCAGGGGAGTGTCCGACTGGTGGAGGGGGAGCTCGATTCTGATGAAGGAGCACGGCCAGTGGGTGGAGTTAGCGGGTCACGACTATGTCATGGACCTGATCGCAGACCTGGAGCTTCCACCAGACTTCCCAAAGCAGAAGAGTTACTTCATCATCAGCACTGACGACCCCGCCAGAGTCCGAGCTAACGCCAGCCTGTCAGTACACGAAACACTCACAGATACTACATGCATGTACAGATAATGGAAATGGAGATAAATATGCCAAAAACATTATTAAACTCTTCTCAATTTTCCTCTCCTCTCCTCTCCTCTCCTCTCCTCTCCTCTCCTCTCCTGTCAGTGCTCTGTTTGGCAGTGGCTTTGAGTCAGATGAGGAGCTTCCTTCTGCCTTTCTTCTCCGTAACAGCAGACCGGCATACAGTTTGCCTGACTCTGACGGTTACTTCAGCCACGGTACACACACACACACACACACACACACACACACGGTTTCTGATTATTAAAAGCACTGCAGTGTGACAGTCATGTTAACAGCTGCTCTGCTATCTGTGTGTGTCCAGTAGAGTCGGATGCATTCAGTGACGGTCAGACTCAGAGAGGAATGGACCGCTACCTGGACAGTCTGTTTGACCCTGTGCTGTCAGACAGCAGCATGGTGAGTACTGACGAGACACATCACATCCTAACTACACTCTTACTCCTGCTTGGGAAGTATATTAGTGCTGTGTTATTAATTAGTTAATAGTCTAACCTTCAAATACACTGTAAAACATTGCAGGCGTATGGACTGAATTTACTTTGTTGTGGTTCACATTGTCGTTGGCTCTGGTGACATTTGATGTGCATTTTTCACCCTTTTATGACATTTTTTCGGCTGATCAATTCGTCAGTTAAGTGGAAAACAAACGTTTTTTTAAATATTATTTTTATTGACAATAGTGTATTTCAACATGAACATATAAACCCCAACAAAAATCCCCAACCAAAACAAACATGGAAGAGGAATCTTGACACTTCAGTTCAACATAATCAAGAGTTAATAACACAAAATCACATAGCAATACATATCAGCCGTGTATGACTATCAGACACAGCCCATCACGGACGAGACTACAAGTTTTTTTTTCCTTTTTAAAGGTTTTTTTGGGGGACTTTTTCCTTATCCGCTGTGAGGGTCCAAGGACAGAGAGATGTCGTATGCTGTAAAGCCCTGTGAGGCAAATTTTGATTGTGATATTGGGCTTTATAAATAAAACTGAATTGAACTGACTACGCAGGAACAAGAAAACCGTAAAGGATAAAGGGAAAACATCCAGTTAGTATGTATATCCAGATGCACTTGTTGAATCCCGATATTGCAAAAGTGAACCCCAAGATACTTTCCATTTATATTCACATTTTGGATGATAAATCACAGTTTTTCCACGTGAATAACCGTAACAAGTTCACTCAGCCAGTTTCCGAAGTATGATAGCTATGATGATAGTCTTCCAGTCTTTTAAAATTATTTTTTTGGCCAACACCATGCCCATCCAAAGAGCTGTCTTTCTAAGAGTCCTTCGAACACCAAAAAAAAGCCAAGTCCCTGTCAGAAGAGTGCGGCCAGAAAAGAAGAAAAAAGATAGAGATAGATAGATTAGTGTAGCATGACTTTAGAATAATAAAAACAATGAATCCCTTTGAGCTGGATTAACCTGTGTCTACTGTTTATTGAACACCTACAGTTGTCAGGATCAAGCCCCTTAAGGCCCTGACACACCAAGCTGACGGTTGGCCGTCGACCAAAGTCGGCCGTCAGTGAGCGTCTGTTAGCCTAGTTTTTGCGGTGTGTCTCGCACCGTCGGCCCTTCTGCTTCGGCGGTGTTGGTGGCTTTTCGGCCGATTGAGCATGTTGAATCGGCGGCGGAGCTAGTCGGTGAAAGAGATCACTCTGATTGGCTGTTTAGGTTTTATTCCCTCGCCCCTGTAGCGAGTGAATCTGCCTTACTAGTGAAACCGGGGCTAACCGGTGCTTCCTCCTCAGGCTCCACTTCACTCAGCTGCCTGACAGACCCGCTGCTTCTTCACACTTTAACCTGAATAAGAAACTGGAGCTAGCTGGGAAGCACAGCCAGTTAGCCTCCGCTAGCTTCCCAGCTACCCCCGGCCCTCCATTTGAATACAAAGGGAGAGCCGGGGCTAGCTGGGAGCGGCTAGCGCAGCATGACGGAGGGAGCTCGGTGCTCGGCTGCACAGATAGGAAACCCCTCGGCTGTCAGGATGTACCACTCTGTCACTCCGCTCCCTCTCACGCAGGCGCAGAACGTACGTGCCACTTGGCCGTCGGATGTAGTCTGTGTAGTGTGTTCAAATGCAACTGACACAGGGCGACGTGAGGCGACATAGACAACGCAACAGTTGGCTTTCGTCGCCGCTAGTTCTTTGATGTCGGTTTGGTGTGTCTGCACCTTTAAAAGAATTTACAAATTTCAACTTCTTCCACTTCTCACAAGTGACGTACATTGTTCTTTAGACTTAGTTCACCAAAGGAGGCAAACTTTATGTCTGAATAGAAGTCCTTTATACACTTGAGCCCTTTTAGACCCTGTATAGCAAATGTGCTGTCCAGCAGTGCAAGGGTTTAGGCATGATTGTGGCAAAGTGGTGTATAGATTGAAACACAAGGGACTTTATAGGTCTGTTTGATTTGACTGAGAGTCATCAGTGAATTTCTGACTTCAGAACTGTTACTAATTTAGCAGAAGCTGCAGAAAACAAACCAATTAATACATAAAGGGAATTCTTTTTAGCTGCAGCTATGAAAATGCGTTAAAAAACCTGTCACGTCATGCTCCGTCCACCTGATCTGGCATCTGAGTGTGAATGGAGGTGGAGTGTTGATGGACGGATGGAACATGTGATCCACTGCTTCTGTTTGTGTATGAATGGAGCAGACAGGAGGGGTGATTAGGTTACTGAGTGACCTACCGTATTTGACCGCAACAGCAGGCAGCACACATGAACGGCTCCGTGGGGAATACTGGTCTGTTAGCAGCTACACATTCTGTGTGTTTGATTAAACCAAAAAAGGGAAAAGGCTGCGTTGTTTGGAGGAAGCAGGAAGGAAGTGGGTCGGTGCAGGTACGTTTAGGGGTAGACACTTTGTCAATCAGACAGCATAATAGCCATTTGTGTTTCCTTAGCATCCACTGTGAGAATAGTGTCCTTTGATCCCTTGTATTAAGTGTTCGGTTTCAATATCAGCTGTCGATCAAACAGTGTGTTCTTCTTTTGCCTTTACTCTCAGATATAGCAATTTGTTTTGTTGTGCTGAGACAGTGGGGTTTATTATGTTGCAGAAAATTAAGTTGTAGACTCGCACTACCTTTTTCAGTCTCTGTGACTTTAGTATGAGCTAGAGCGTCTCCTCCAGTGTGTACGGTACTTCCTGCAGAGTATTCAGTTCCTCCAGCTCCACTGACTCACTCACAGAGGGTCTGAATCAACCACTACAACACACTCCCTCCATCTTGTTCCCTTTAGTCTCTCCTTTGACTAACATTTCTAACCCTTAATGTCTCTCAAACTCCACTTTCTCAGCATCTCCAACCATCTGCTTATATCTGCTGCATCTCTGTCGCCTGCTTCTCTCTGACCACCAGGACATGGAAAAGACTGGAAGTTTGTCAGCGAGGATGAAGGGAGGAGGAGGTATCGGCATCACGGGAGGAGGAAGAGGAGAGGGGGAGAATCACACGGCCCCCAGTCGGCCGTATCCACCAGGAATACATCCCGGAGGTAAAACACTTAAGTTAGTGTTTGTTTCTTGTTAGTTACGTCTAATGTTAGTGCAGATTGTAACAGACCCAACTGTTTTCTTACTCTTTTAATTTTTTGGTTTTTAATTTCAAGTCCTTCTTTGGTCCTGCTGCTAAAGCCTTTCTTAGTCTTTCGCTCTCTACTGACATCAATAATTCAGCTTACTCTAAGTTCTAGATCCTCAGCATTAGTCTCAGGTTAATTAATAGTTGGATGTACCATTGGTGATTTATTTGAGGATGGTTTGTTTCTTTCATACAGTAAACCAGTTGAGCGATTTAATTTGGTAGGAAAAAGACATTTTTGAAAGTACTTACAGATAAGAAGTTGTATTATGTCAAAGTCCTACAGTATAGCTGATAAGCTATAAGCTGACATAATTATTAACTATCTCAAAGTGCCACTGGAAAACCACAAGGCTTCACAATTTCATAAACTAACTGACTCCCTTCTGTGTGATATGTCTCTTAATGTGACATTGATTTGGGGACCTCAAATGGGGACCTTGTGGAGCAAATTAATGGTGACAGATTGCCTAACATTGTGTCAGAAGGATTTGGCCAGACAAGATATGTAATCTCTCCAGTGTGTTCTGGGTCTGCTTCGAGGCCTCCTACCAGTTGGATGTGCCCAGAATACCTCTAAAGGGAGGCGCCAGGAGGCATCCTGATCAGATGCCCGAAATACCTCAACTGACCACTTTTGACATGAAGGAGCAGCGGCTCTACTCCGAGCTCCCTCCAGATGTCCGAGCTCCTTACCCTATCTCTAAGGCTGAGCCCAGCCATCCTTCGGCGGAAACTCATTTCAGCCACTTGTATCTGCAACCTCATTCTTTCAGTCACTACCCAGAGCTCATGACCACAGGTGAGGGTTGGGACGTAGATGGACCAGGAAATCGAAAGCTTTGCCTTCCAGCTCAGCTTTCTCTTCACTATGATAGTCCGGCACAGCACCTGCATCACTCCAGATGCCACGCCAAACTCCTGATCTATCTCACGCTCCATTCTACCGTCACTCGTGAACAAGACCCCCAGAGGAGGCAATCCACCAGTTTTCAATAGAAAACCATGGCCTCAAACTTGGAGTTGCTGACTCTGATCGCTTCACACTTGGCTGCAAACTGCCCCAGTGCGATAAGCCAACAGAACCACATCATCTGCATAAAGCAAAGATGCAATTTTGAGGTCACCAAACTGAACCCCTTCCTCCTTCCGGCGGTGGGTGTTGGCCTCTGCCAGGGTTGTCCCTTGTCCCGATTCTGTTTGTGATATTTCACTTAACATCTCCACAGTTTCTCCAGCATGTAAGGTCTGTAGGTTTAAGATATGTGTCATGCCAATATGTAGAACAAGAAGTAGAAAAGGTGGTTTGACACATTTTCACATTGTGAATTGGGCATTTTATCACTGAATTATTTTCCCCCATGTCTTCTTGATAGGGTTACTCTGTTTTCAGCCTTCCTTTACAGGCAGACATTAAAAATGCAGAGATAAAAAATAATTCAATGCATTTTAACATGTTATAGTTTTTATTGTCATTATTTCCATACTGTTTAAAACAGAGGGCTGAAGTGTCTCAGTGACACTGAACAGGACTGAGGTGTAAAGGTTCAGGTGTACCATTCACCAACCTTAATCTGTCGCTTAGAGGCTGTAACGAGTAATCAGTCTGACCTCATGGATAATGCAGAGACAGCCATTCACTGTAACCACAGATGACTCCTTTACTCTCTATAGGCCTCTGTCACTCTCATTCTGTCTCCCGCTACACACACTACTCTTTATCAAACACACTCATAGGCTGTCTTGTGTATGTGTCTCTGTGTGGCTGTACCAAAGTGCACTCACAAATGAAAAATATAACATACTACTACAATACTTCTTTTTCTTTCTCCCCCCTTCCACTCTGTCTTTGGAGGATATGCAGTGAATATTTTCCAGCTTCTGAATGTCAAGTATTATATCGCTCATCATACTGTGCTACAGACAGCATGATGAACTCTAACTGAATATGTTGAACATGATGAACTAATTATTAATCTAAGGCATCTCTTCCTGGAGTTGGACAACGTGCAAGAGAGAGCAACATCAGTGATGACAGTGACAGAAAGAAAAGGGAATGAAGGAAATGCCTTTTAGCAAGACAATACGACAATATGTCTGGTCATTAGCAAGCTATATTTTTTTTTTGTTACAAGGCCAATGTAAACCCAAAGTATTAGTTTCAATCTTTTTACAAATACAGAAAATATTTAGCAAACAAACACATGGAAACAAATGTGTTCTTCAACAAGACTTTAACATGCTGATGTTTAGCAGGTAATATATACAAGGCAAATCAGTGAATTGACTATTAGCTTGTCCGGCCATGTCTGCCCAGGATGAAAATAGCAATTGAAGATACGGTATTTATTAATCTAGATTGTTTTGGTGTGAGGTCATAGAGATGTCTGCCTTCTCTTGAACATAATGAAATTAGGTGACACTCAGATTGTGGTGCTCAAAGCACCAAAAATGAGTTTGAAAAACTCAACAGCAATGTCCCTTTCCAGAAATCCCAACCCAATTACTCAAGATAATTCAAAGACCTTGTTGATAGCAGTTTGATGTAGTAACTATTTTCTTTCTACAGGACTACACCCGCCAACTGAATCACTGCGCAGAAGGAAGTGTGCATCTACTGCTAGCTCACCTAGCACCACTGAGCTAGCTAATGTTAACAGCTCAGCGAAGGAGGACACCATTAATATATAAATCTCACGCTGTCACAAGCACAAGCCTCTCATCCATTAGTAGATGCACACTTCCTTCTGCATGGTGATACGTTTGGAGGGTGTAGTTCCTAGAAAGTCATGATTTACTCTAGATAATCCAGCAGTTTTTGTAGGAACTACTTTCTTTCCACTGAACTGCACCCCTCAACCATATCACCGCGCAGAAGGAAGAGTGCATCTACTCATGGATGAGATGTAAACATTAATGGTGGCCTCTTCGGCTGAGTTCCAGTGTTAACTAGCACAGTGGTGCTAGGTGAGCTAGCAGTAGATGCACGCTTCTTACTGTGTAGTGATATAGTTGCCAGGTGTAGTTCCATTATATTGGAGAGAAGGCAGACATCTCTATGGCCGATATCTCCAACACTCAGCAACTCACACCAAAACAATCTAGATTGATAAAGCCCTGGAAGCAGCTCTGTTCCTAACTCTTAATCCTGTTCCCCGACTGGTTGCTCCTCAAGCTGTGCCAGTGCTTCCAGTAGCAGGAGGAATGATGCCACCGATTCCTGCCATGCCAATCCCCTCCCACCACCATCACCATGAACAACAACAACAACAACAACCGCAGCAGCAGCCACAACAACAACAATACCACCAATACAACCTTCCCCAACAGCCCTACAACCAGCAGACTTCTTCAACTCCTGCAACACGTGTAGCACCTACCCCGTCACCCACTCGTGCCCCCACTGCTGCCCCTGCTGCTGCTAGAGATAATGTAGCATCCCATGTCACGGGTGTCCCCGGGGTGCCTGGGGTGCCCTCGATCCCTACCACGCCTGTGGTTCCAGGCTTGCCTGTGATGACAGGTGTGCCAGGTATAATAATCAAGTGTGCATTCCAGCATGTTTGGCCTGAAACGTGTGGGCATGGTGGAGTTACAATAGAACTATATAGAACTTTTTTAGACCCTGCATTTGATTTTGAGGTTGAAAACTTCCTCTGTGTTATTCGTTTCAAGCCGAGGGGTCTACTGGGTCTTTTGCAGTGAACCTTGTGTGTTTCTACTGTTTAACTAAAACAAATCATCTTTACTAAATGGTGTCTAAGTTTATACATTTATTCTTCTGTAGGATCGGAGCAGGCAGTCCTGACTCAACAGCAACAGGCCATCATCAACCAGCAAGCCATCATTCTGGTTTGTCATGTGTTCTTCATCTGAACAACGCTGATAGTAATGTTGGTGTATTTGTCTGAGATACATGAAAATATATGGTAACACTTTATTTGGCCTGTTGATACAATATGATTTTCCTTCAGTGTCAAGGGAATACCTTACTCCCAAATAATCATTTGTATATCAATTACTCACCCCGTCCATCCATCAATCCATCCATTTTCGACCACCTTTTCAAAGCCGGGTCGCAGAAGCAGTAGGCTAAGCAAAGTATTTTAGACGTCCCTCTCCCAGCAATGCTTTCCAGCTCCTTGAGAGTGACAAGAGTGTGTTCTGGGTCTGCCCTGGGGCCTCCTACCAGTGGGACGTGCCCAGAGCACCTCTAACAGTAGGCGTACTGGAAGCATCCTCAATACCCAGCTGAGGAACCACCTCAACTGACCCCTTTAGACGCAAAGGAGCAGCGGCTCTACTCCGAGCTCCCTCCGGATGTCCGAACTCCTTACCCTGTCTCTAAGGCTGAGCCCAGCCACCCCACGGAGGAAACTTATTTTGGCCACTTGTATCCACGATTTCATTGTTTTACTACCCAGAGCTCATGACCATAGGTGAGGGTTGCTCCTTCCACTGCTCACCAATATCCCAGTCCGGTCATTTATGAGGTGAAGTATTCCTGAATACTTGCTAGCACCTTAGTAACCACACACCCCTTGTACCACCCACATGAAGTCATACAGTATATCCAACATAAAATGCTAACATGGTAACATAAAAGTATACTGTTCTTGAAATACATAGTACATGTAAATACAGCATGTGCATGCATGTGTGTGTGTGTGTGTTGCAGGCCCAGCAGATGACCATGCAGGCCATTGCGATCCAGCAGCAGATGTTGTCCTCCTTTCCCCCTGTAGCCCCGGCGCCCCAGTCACCGCCCTCACAGCATCACACACACTTGCCACAACGCTCTCACACAACCAGCTTCGTGAGTAAACACACACATACACTGTACTGTGGTGATGCATGAACATCTGCTAGCATGCCTGCAAATCAGAAATATATCAGCAGTCTTGTAATAAAAACATACTCAGCTGTATCATTTCTTGTTTTTCTGCAGACCAAAGAGAGTGAAGAGTCGCCGTACAAGCCTGCTGGTGTTCAGCGAAAAATGAGTACGTTTTAGTAACCTCAGCACATTTGCTGTGTGGTGTGAAACGTTAAACATTTGGACATCATCTAATAGAAAGTGACATTCCAGGTCCAACACGTGGCCCCCCTCCTGAGGACGTGGTCCGATCCACTGTGAGTAACACGGAGCGAATCGATCCCAGCCACGACATCAAAGACATCATCAAACAGCACCAGCCTGCTGACTCAACAACTTCTACAGGAAGCGCCACTCAAAGGTAACACAGTCATGAAATATTGATACTCATAATGGTGTTTTGACTGTCCACTTATCTGTGTGTGTGTGTGTGTGTGTGTATGTGTGTGTGTGTAGGAAAGGTGATGGAAAGATGTTTGCCAAGAAACCAGACCCGCATGATGAAGCTATGGAGATTCTTAAAGATCAAATGGCAAACCCACCACAACCGGTACCCAGCTCTACACCTACCACACACACACACACACACACACACACTAAAATAACATCTGACCTTTTCGTGTCTCAGACTCAAAGGAAGCCTCAGTCCTCCCTACGTAAAGAAGACGTAGGACTTAAGGTTTCAAAGACCACCAAGCCTCGCTCCGCAGGGCATACCAGCTCCAGCATAAGCCCCGCCCCTCCTCCAGGTGACCTTTTCACATACTAATGTCAATGACAGAAAGTTCTCACGTGCATGTGAATAGAGTTTATAAGAAGTACACAGTCAAAAACCCTTGCGTGTGTGTGTGTTTCCAGTCTCTAGAGATTTGCCAGTGGAGGAGGAGATCATTCAGACCCAACTCCACAGCAGAACCAGTGATGAATATTACACGTACTCCAACGTCCCCTGGAAACTCTACATGAGGAAAGAGGTGCGTTTCAGGAGTACACACACACACATACGCACACGCATAAACATAACTAAACAAAAATAATCCCAATTGCCCTGAAATTTAGCCTTACAACGAGTGGCACGCTGAAACTTCAATCATACACTGTAAAAACACTCTTTGTAGCTCTGATTGTACTGAACATTAATCCTTTTAAAAATCAGCATATTTATAATTTAATACCAAAATAAATGTTTCCATTGTTGATCTTTGTGTGTTTACAGGTTTTCTATCCTAAAGAGACCTTCAACAACCCACTGGTTCTAGACCTGATCTTCAGACAGGTTGATTCATGTATTCATTATTTATTATTTACTTTCTCTGTTTATTCTGTATTATGTTCCTTTGCTCATTTGATGCTTTTCCATCACAGCAGAGTCTAGTTTATTTCCACTTTAGCAGATTCCTAATTCTGGCAGTGTCTTCTGCAGGTTGTACATGACACCTTCTCTGAGGCCTGCATCCGTATCACCCAGGAGGAGAGGCAGAAGATGAAAGCATTATTTGGTATGAAAAAACATAAATCCCTAAATGACCTTACTATGTAGTAGACCGTAGGCAGTATATTCCTCTACATCTAGACCAGTGGTTCCCAACTGGTCCAGCCACGGGGTCCAGATTTCTCCTCAGGGTGCTTTCAGACCTAGAGTCGTCTCCTTTGGTCTGAATCAGGGACTAATTTGTTCCAAAGTTGTATAATTGCCTAGAGTTGGTTCGTGTTCTCACGGCAGTATTTACAATAGGACCAGATCAAATGTGTTGTGTGAGAAAGCTGCTCTTGTTTGGTCAGAATTTCCATGTGGGAAAAATCCAGGAAGTAACGCAAACGTTGAAGAAGAGTACACTTGCAAGATAAATGTGACACTTTCTAATGTCACAATGGAGGGACAACTACGCAGGTTGATTTTAGCGCTGCTCATCGTGGACTATATTGCTGTCATTGTTCATTTTAGTCAAACCATACAGTTTGAAAACGAGGCGCGGCTCCAACTAGAAAACAATGTTTTGATGCATTGGATGTGCTGAATGTGCATATTAAGGCAGTACAGGAGGAGGTGCACATTAATAATCCTCCAGGACTGTAACATGCTCATGTTTAACCCAAACAATGTGTCATGTGACTGCAGTTGGTTCAGATCCAGGTCGGAACACCTTCTCACCACAAATGAACCGCACCAGAGTTCATTTGTAACCGGACTGAGACCGACTGTTGTGTTGCACGCCCAAGTGTATTTGCTGTGTTCACACCTGCCCAAATGAACCGCACTTAGGGGGCAAACAAACTTGAGTTTGATTGAACCGAACTAAACAGGGCAGGTGTGAAAGCACCTTGAGTCATTAATTCAAGGTCCACACAGTTTAATAGAGCTAGTTTGCTGTTTCAGTTAAACGTGCAATATGTAATTTTCTGCTGCTAGGGGTCTCAAACCAAAACAATAACAGAAGACGGAGCTGGGTGACGTCACGAAGTAGTGTGGGATCATGGGAGTTGTAGTCATATAACAGATACAGATCTTACGTTCCTCACTCCGTGAAACCGTTATAAACAGTTATTTACACTCTACTCAGAAATGCTACTTACTTTAGCTGAGCGGTTAGCAATCTGCTAGTTATTTGAGCAAACTGCTAGTTACTTAGCTTTACAGTTAGCGATGGCTTCTCCCTCTCTGCTGCTCTCTCTTGCTCAGTGCGTCTTATGTTTAGCTATTCCTCTGTCTCTTTTATAAATGCAGTTCATTTACCAGCATCAGCTCAGCATTATAGAAACCTATCGTTAGATGTTGTGGTTAGCCAGCCTCCACTCCACACCGCTCCGCAGCGGAGGCCGCTGGCCGGAGCGCTGGTGCCCCGGCGGGCAGCAGTGCTTGCAATACACTGGTGGAAATGATTAATATTTCGATAACATCAGCCAGATGTTTGCTTACCTGTCTAGTAGAGCACACGCGAGGTTGGCGTCGAATTGTAGTCCTAGATTTTCACGAAGCCCTCTCCATCTCGGAAAGGCCACACCAATATTTATCCTTGATTTAGCTCTCTTCTTATCCCAAATTCTTCTGGGATTGCTTGGTTGACCTGTACGTTTCCGTTTTACTGGCTTGTTTACCGGGACAGCTTCGGTGTCAGAAGGTGCAGCAACCGTCAATGCATAATCATGATCCATGACGAGTTAGCTTAGCCTAGCAACAGTAACGTTCATTCTCTGACGTCTCATCCGGTCTGCTTCTTCTTCTTCTCCTTCATTTAATGGCTATGGTAACTGGAGTTACGTCGCCATTGACATGTGACCTAATGACACGGTCCGTAACTTTTATTAATATTTCATATTTATCTGGGTTTAAAAAATTGTTGGAAACATTTCTGATAATCAAAGTACACAACTAAACAAAATAGATAATATTGGTTTAGTCATTTTTAGACATTTTTATGTGGAAAAACTACATATTATACCTTTAAGTCGCTGTCTGTTATTAGCTCACTCTACAGCAGAAAACGGCAATTCAAAATAAAAACTTTGTGCCAGAAATTCACTGTACTCCAAAATAAAGTGTGTTTTTACAAACTTCCATCCGTCCATCCAGAATGGACCCGTGACCCACCCGTGGGGAACCACTGATTTACAGTATGTGGAAGATGTTGAATGTGAAAAGTTAAACTCCTTTGTGTCTTTGCCAGCTGAGAACAAGGTGGATCAGATGTCAGGAACGCATGATGAGAACATGAAGAAGAAAGTGGTGGCCATGGCCAGAGACTCATGGGAGATTTACTTCTCCCGCCTCTTCCCAGCCTCTGTGAGTTCTTGCCTATAATATGCAGCAACTCTCCCTCTGAATATGAGAAACCCAAAACAGACTTCATACTTTACTTGGTTTAACTTGGCCATTTCCATATGTGCCTGTATTCAGTTTCACGTGTTTGTGTGTGTGTGTGTGTGTGTGTGTGTTCCAGGGCAGTGTGGGGACAGGAGTGCAGGTGCTGTCTGTGTCTCATAAGGGCATCAAGCTGCTGAAGATGGTGAGGAGTAGTTCTGCTGCTCCGGACTACTTCAGAGTGCTGAGGCCTTACAGGTGAGCCTCATAGTCTGTGTAAACACATGGACACAGTGTGTGTGACGTCAGTCGTAGGTCATCAGCATTTCAACCTTTTAAAGCCTTCATGTCTTAGTAGCGAAACCCCCAAAGAGGTCAAATCAGGTACCGTTAGTTGTCTAGATGTGATTGCGCTCCTTTTGAAGTCTTGACATTAAACACCAGGAAAAGTCAAGAGATCTTTGTCAATTGTCTGTGTCAAGTGATCTGACCCGTGGCTCTCTTCTCTTTAACTTCATGTCGACTTCCTGCCTCTGCATATCACTTCCTGCGCAGCTACTCGGACATCCTGTTTGTGTCCATTCCGTCTAAGAACATGCTGGAGTTCAACCTGAACAACGAGAAGCTGATCCTGTTCTCAGCCAAGGCCCCGCAGGTCAAACACATGATCGACTACTTCCTCACAGAGCTCAAGAAGGTCAGAGGGCGTCTGTGTCAGTGTGTGTGTGTGTGTGAGTGTTTTGTAGGTTTTCTTGAGGATGATTTTTATGTCCCTGCACTGGCGATAGCCGTAGCCGGAGGCATTATGTTTTTAGGTTGTCCATCCATCCATCTGTTCGTCTATCTATCCATCCCATTCTTATGAATGCAATATCTCAAGAATACCTTGAGGATTATTTTTTCCAAATTTGGCACGAGCATCCACTTGGACTTTACAATGAACTGATTAGATTCTGGTGGTCAAAGGTCAAGATCAGTGTGACCTTGCATTCATCTCGTTCTCATGAAGGCAATATCTCACAAACTCCTTGCGGGAATTTATTCAAGTTTGGCAAAAACGTCTATTTCAGCTCAGTGATGAACTAAATAGATTTTGGTGTGACTTTGTCTCATTGTCTCATTCTTATTAACACAATAACTCAAGGACACCCTGAGGGAATTTCTTCAGATTGGATGAAAACGTTCACTTGGACGAAAGGATGAACTGATTAGATTTTGGTGGTCAAAGGTCAAGGTCACTGTAGCCTTGCTTCAGTCTCATTCTCGTGAACGTGATATCTCTAAAACATCTTTAGTAAATTTCTTCAAATTGGACAAAAACGTCCACTTGGACTGAAGAATAAACTGATTAGAATTTGGTAGTTGAACTTCAAAGGTCAAGGTCACTGTGACCTCAGGAAACATGCTTTTGGCTATAACTCAAGAATTCATACACTAATTGTGACAAAACTTAACACAAATATTTTATAGGATAAAATAATGAAGTAATGACATTTTATATCAGATGTTCAAAGGTCAACTTCACTGTGACATCATTAAGTTCTGATAAAACACTTTTCTTGTCATTACGCAACACCATGAGACATTTGGTCAGATGCTGAATCGGTGACACAAATCTTGGGTTTTGACACATGTCAACATGTCATATCTCTGTCAGGACTCAGAGTACGTGGTGGCGGTGAGGAACTACATCACTGAGGACAGGTCTCTGCTCAGCTTCCACAAAGGAGACATAATCAGAGTGCAGCACATGGACGGGCTGGAGGCCGGTGAGACACACACTCACAAACACTCCCACACTGAGAACCAGCACTGTGATGTATATGTAGAGCTGCTTCCTGCTTCTGTGAGTCATGTACAGTGTGTCTTTGCTTCTCTGTGCTTCATGCCATGTCTGTCCGCTGTGTGTATGTGTGTCTGTGTGCATATGTATGTGTGTTCAGGTAAACATTACGGCTGCATAGTGAGGAAGAAGGTGATGCTTCTGGAGGAGCTAAAGAGAGACACTCCTGAGTTTGGTGGGTTTGGGAGCCTGGCGGTGGGATCTGTTGTGTGGTGCTTTGCTGTTTTCTTTTTGCTGCTTGGTTTGGCTTTGTTTGTTTGTTTTTTTTCAGTAGAGCCTTAACTTCTACATTTATGCCTTTTTTCTTTCTTTTTCTTTTTTTTTTGCACCTTGTTTGTTAGATTTTCAAGAAACATTAACAATACTTGACAATATCAATAATCAAACATACAAAAGACAAATAAAATAAAAAATATAAATACATGAAAAATAATAAAAATATATTTAAAAAAAATAAAAGTTGTTTTTTTTCTTTTGGTGTTGGACACAACCAAACATTTAAAGACATCACCTTGGCTTTTTTCTGTGTTTTGCGTGTGACAGTTTTTTGTTTGTAACACTTGATGAGATTCTGTGTTTGCATACGAACCTCTCTGTACATCCTCTGGTGTGTGTGTGTGTGCGTGTGTGTGCAGGTTGGCGGTTTGGGGCTGTGTATGGGAAATCTGGAGCGTTTCCCAGCGAGTACGTCCGTCCTGTGGCTGCACCGGACTTCCTGGTTCTCCCCGCTGAGCGTGTGGAGCCTCGAGACAGACAGGGGCGAGTCGCTGCATCTGCTGCTGTTGCCGTGGCGATGGGCTCAGCAGTAGCTGCCCATGAGCTCGACCTGTCCATGGAGGTGAAGACTCACATTACAGCTGCATAGTTTCCTACCTTCCAAAAAAGAAGCATGGTGTTTATTTTCAGCTTGAAGATACAGTGTGAACATCAGGCTCACAGCCAGAATAACTTTTAGGTTTAAGCTTTAATAAACCTCTCCATTATGGAACACGCTGCTGTTTATTCAGTGTATGTTGGAATATTTTGGTTCAGCAAAAATGGAAATATTCTGTAGATAATTACATCTTTGCTGCTCAGCTTTTCATTGCTGTGTGTGTGTATTAGGTGGTAAATGAGATGTATGGGGACAGTCTGTGCGTCGAACTGGACGACCTGCCTCTGCACAGCAGCCAGTACCACATGGCTGAGTTTGCCAAGAAGTACTTCAGAGAGGCTCAGAGGAACAGAGGGTCAGACACACACACACACACACACACACACACGCACTGACATCATGATGTCCACATAATGTTCTCACTGTGAGTCTGCAGCTCTCTTGTTTTCAATATCTACAAATATTAAGACAAAATACTTACTTGTAATACTGGGTGTAGCTTCCTCTTCTTCTCCTTTTTTCTTTCCCTCCTCTTCTTCCTCTCCTTGATTGTTGATTGCTGGAGTTTCTGTTGATATCTCTTTTTTCTTGTGTCGATAAAGGTTGTGTTAAAAATTCAAAAATGTCTTCTTCTCATCCCTCTTCTTCTTCTACTTTTCCTTTAGTTCTTCTTTTCCTTCTTGTTCTTGTTCTTCTCCTCCATCCTCTTCCTCTACTTCTTGTCCTTCTTGTCCCTCTTTTTCTTCTACTTTTCTTTTGGTTCTTCGTCTTCTCCCTCTTTTCTCCATCTTTTTTCTTCTTTTTTGTTTTCGTTTTCTTCCTCTTCTTTTCATTCTTTTTCTTCTTCTCCTCCTCCCTCTTCCTTTCTTCTTCTTGTTCTTCTTTCACTTTTCCTTTTGTTCTTCTTTATCCTCTCTGTCTTATTGCCCATCTTTTCTCTTCTCCTCCTCCTCCATCATCTTCCTCTTCTTCTTCTACTTTTCCTTTTGCTCTTCTTGTTTTTCTTGTTCTTCTTCTTTTCTTCTTTTTCCACTTTTGCTTTTGTTCTTCTTCTTTATCCTCTCCTTCTTTTCTGTCTTTTTCTCCTCCTCCTCCTCCGTCTTCTTCCTCTTCTTCTTCTACTTTTCCTTTTGTTCTTCTTGTTCTTTGTTTTCTCCTTCTTCTTTACATTTTTTCTTCTTCTACTACTCCCCCTTTTCTTCTTCTCCCTTTTCTTCTTCCTCTCTTTCTCTTCTTTCTTTTCCTTCTTCTTCTCCTTTTCTGTCTTCTTCTTTTCCTTGTTACTCTTGTTCTAGTTCTTGTTGTCCATCAACTTCTTGATCTTCTTCTTAATCTCAAATGAAAATCACCCCATATTTTTGTGTTCTGTAATTACACTGTAAAAAATGAAATGATGGATCATTCTGTAAAAGTACCAAACAAGAGATGAGGGTGGGAACTGTTGCTGTTTTGTGATACCAAATAAGTCTACATCTCAAATTGATATTCTCTGCAGTAAACACAATGGACAAATGGACAAACACACATGCTTAGTAACAGCTGTCTGTATCCTGTCCACAGTGATCAGAAAGCCAAGAAGGGGAAGGAGGGCAGGGACCCTGCTGACATGGTTAAATTCTCCAAGGTAAAGCAGCTGAGCTTGTTTCAAAGCATAATTGTCCAAAAAAAGTCTTTGTATTCTTGCATATGTTTTCTTAATTTTCAGCCATATTGTGTGTTGTATTGTAACCGCTACACAAATATATCTCTTGGTCCTGTCCATGTGTTGTGTCTCTTCAGTCTCCGATCCAGGAGTCTCTGATCGACTTCTCAGACAGTGGGATGAACAGAGTGGCTGCTGACATCTTCTTAGGTGAGTAGAGAGTAAGGAAAGGAGGGATGGATGTACATCAGGGGTAGAAGAGAAATGAGGAGAATTTTTAGCTTGCTAAATACGGTCCTTAAGATTCGATTGAGATTCTGAAAGATGGAGGGAAAAGAAATGGAGACTTCCCTGTTCTTTTGTTTAATGAGATGTTTCCATGTCGACTGATTGTTTTCATCCAGCCATCATGAAGTTCATGGGAGACTTTCCACTGAAGGGTCAGACTGAACAGGACCTGGTCACCATGATACTGAAGGTACACAAACACACACACACTTACTCACATATTTGACTGGTTTATAGAATACTAAAAGAACACTTGACCCCAAAATCAAAAATACATATTCTTCCTCTTACCTGTAGTGCTATTTAAGAACAGCAGGATTGTTCCCACACCTTGTTGTTTCATGTAGGAACTATTTTCTGTGTACTGAGCTACACCTGCCAACCGAATCACTGCGCAGAAGGAAGCATGCATTTACTGTTAGCTCACCTAGCACCACTGAGCTAGCTAATGTTACAGCTCAGCCAAGGAGGACACCATGAATGTTTACATCTCGTGCTGTCACAAGCCTCTCATCCATAAGTATGTGAACACTTCCCTCTGTGTGGTGATACAGTAGCAGGTTTAGTTTAATAGACAGAAAATAGTTCCTACATGAAACTGCTCACAACAAGGTCTGTGGATTATCATGAGTAATCGGGTCATGATTTCTGGAAAGAGACATTGCTGTTGAGTTTTTCAAATGTATTTTTGGTGCTTTGAGCACCACAAGCTGAGTGCCATCTGGTTCCATTATATTCAAGAAAAGGCGGATATCTCTATGGCTGATATCTCCGACATACAGAAACTCACAACAAAACAATCTAGATTCATAAACAGCACTACCTGATTTTGGGGTGAACTGCCCCTTTAAGATGATGAAATGATAAACTGACTTACACACGATGTATTTAAGTAAACTTGAACACCATTATCCTCATGCATGTGCTCATATATGTAGTTAAGTGGGGACCATGGTCTGATCAAAGATGAAGCCTACTGCCAGGTGATGAAGCAAGTCACCACCAACACCAGCTCCAAACCGTAAGACTCTTCTACACTTACATCATGGTCTGAATCACAACTTAATCTGTGCTTTAATTTGCACTTGTGTGTATATTTGTCTATGTAGGGACAGCTGTCAGAGAGGATGGAGGCTGCTGTACATCCTGACAGCTTTCTACCGCTGCTCTGATGTGATGAAGCCATTTCTGTTGAAGTTCCTGCAGGACGCCTGTAACAGCCCCGGGATGCAGTACCAAGGTAGAAAATCCACCCATCCATCCATTTTAGATAGAGATGCTACAAACCATCAACCAAATATATCACATCTTGAAATCACTCACTACCAGTCTGATGGTATCCTTAGTTGCCATTGACTGTTGCTCTACAGGAATTGCCAAGGCATGTGAGCAGAACCTGAGGAGGACTTTTCAATATGGCGGACGTATACAGTATCCCAACAGCATGGAACTCAAAGCTATGCTGGTAAGTCTCTACTGCCGGCAAATCAGATTTGTTCACTAACTGATTCTTTTGGAAACCCAATCTGTTCAGGTCTTATCTCTTGCCCAATGGTCTTTCCTGACCCGAACCATTCGGGGTCGATCCCTAACCCCAAACATCTTTGCACATGGGTGCAACAACTTGGGTTTCCCGTATGGATTGGGCAATGACAGATTCATCATTTCACCCTCTAAACAAATGTGCTGTCAAGTCGAGGTGCAGAACTCCTCCTTAGGCATCTGTCCACGGACTGTTGTGGACAGACACTTTTTTCCATTTTGTCTTCCATAGCACCCTGCAGTAGTGACATGGATTCTGCTCAGCATTTTTACTATGGATTGAACATCATTGTTCACAAGTGATGCAAAAGACACTTTGGAATCCAATCTGAGCTGCCAGAGCATCCGGACTGACACCTCTCTATAGAAATCTGATCAGACTCACATTTCAAACTACCTCCAAAAGTGGTCTGGATCCAGTTTGCAGGGTTTTGCTGTCTAGACTTCCTAAAATGAAGTGGGAAACAATCTGTAAATGCCAAAAACTGATCTGGGCTGGCAGTCTGAACAGCCTAATTCAACCATGCAGTCTTCTTATATGGCTTACATATGGTAAAGTGTGCAATAAACCAAAAAGAAAATCACATGGCCAATGACTGAAGGAACTTTTTCTTTTCTTTTTATAAACAATCATTAGAATACCATGGTGATACAGCCAATCAACATACAGTACGGGCCAAAAGTTTGGACACACCTTCTCATTCAATGCGTTTTCTTTATTTTCATGACTATTTACATTGTAGATTCTCACTGAAGGCATCAAAACTATGAATGAACACATGTGGAGTTATGTACTTAACAAAAAAAGGTGAAATAACTGAAAACATGTTTTATATTCTAGTTTCTTCAAAATAGCCACCCTTTGCTCTGATTACTGCTTTGCACACTCTTGGCATTCTCTCCATGAGCTTCAAGAGGTAGTCACCTGAAATGGTTTTCCAACAGTCTTGAAGGAGTTCCCAGAGGTGTTTAGCACTTGTTGGCCCCTTTGCCTTCACTCTGCGGTCCAGCTCACCCCAAACCATCTGGATTGGGTTCAGGTCCGGTGACTGTGGAGGCCAGGTCATCTGCCGCAGCACTCCATCACTCTCCTTCTTGGTCAAATAGCCCTTACACAGCCTGGAGGTGTGTTTGGGGTCATTGTCCTGTTGAAAAATAAATGATCGTCCAACTAAACGCAAACCGGATGGGATGGCATGTCGCTGCAGGATGCTGTGGTAGCCATGCTGGTTCAGTGTGCCTTCAATTTTGAATAAATCCCCAACAGTGTCACCAGCAAAACACCCCCACACCATCACACCTCCTCCTCCTCCATGCTTCACAGTGGGAACCAGGCATGTGGAATCCATCCGTTCACCTTTTCTGTGTCTCACAAAGACACGGCGGTTGGAACCAAAGATCTCAAATTTGGACTCATCAGACCAAAGCACAGATTTCCACTGGTCTAATGTCCATTCCTTGTGTTTCTTGGCCCAAACAAATCTCTTCTGCTTGTTGCCTCTCCTTAGCAGTGGTTTCCTAGCAGCTATTTGACCATGAAGGCCTGATTCGCGCAGTCTCCTTTTAACAGTTGTTCTAGAGATGGGTCTGCTGCTAGAACTCTGTGTGGCATTCATCTGGTCTCTGATCTGAGCTGCTGTTAACTTGCGATTTCTGAGGCTGGTGACTCGGATGACCTTATCCTCAGAAGCAGAGGTGACTCTTGGTCTTCCTTTCCTGGGTCGGTCCTCATGTGTGCCAGTTTCGTTGTAGCGCTTGATGGTTTTTGCGACTCCACTTGGGGACACATTTAAAGTTTTTGCAATTTTCCGGACTGACTGACCTTCATTTCTTAAAGTAATGATGGCCACTGGTTTTTCTTTAGTTAGCTGATTGGTTCTTGCCATAATATGAATTTTAACAGTTGTCCAATAGGGCTGTCGGCTGTGTATTAACCTGACTTCTGCACAACACAACTGATGGTCCCAAATTGATAAAGCAAGAAATTCCACTAATTAACCCTGATAAGGCACACCTGTGAAGTGGAAACCATTTCAGGTGACTACCTCTTGAAGCTCATCGAGAGAATGCCAAGAGTGTGCAAAGCAGTAATCAGAGCAAAGGGTGGCTATTTTGAAGAAATTAGAATATAAAACATGTTTTCAGTTATTTCACCTTTTTTTGTTAAGTACATAACTCCACATGTGTTCATTCATAGTTTTGATGCCTTCAGTGAGAATCTACAATGTAAATAGTCATGAAAATAAAGAAAACGCATTGAATGAGAAGATGTGTCCAAACTTTTGGCCTGTACTGTATATTGCGTTATATATTTGGCATGAATATTTACGCTGGATTCTAAAAGTGCCATAGCACCACTGATACTTTTCTACTTAAGGCATCTGTCGTGCCAAAGTGTGAGTTTGTTAAGCAGGTGCTCTCAGTAGCAGCTGTATACTCCACACTGGTGTTAAATTGTAAAACGATTTCCTGTGATTGGTTGTTTGTGTGCAGGCTGGGCGGAGCTCCAAGAGACAGCTGTTCCTGCTGCCAGGTGGGATCGAAAGGCACCTGAAAATCAAGACGTGCTCTGTGAGTGGCACACACACGTATGCACATTAAAGTTATGCTATATGGGAGTTGGTGGCACGGTGGTGGATTACTGTTCTGTGAGTCTTTACATTATATTCTAGGAAAATTCTGCATAATATTCCATTACCTAAAAACATTCTGAAGAGAAGCATTATGCTAGTGTGTAGCCTTTACAGACCTGACTGAACCTGAGCTTTTATACAGAACAAAAAACAGATGCTGCCTCTGTGGGTACACATGGTGTCAGCATTGCTTGTTATAAGTGGATTTCTGTGTTTCAGGTTGCTTTGGACGTCATCGAGGAGCTTTGCTATGAGATGGGACTACACAGGGTGGAGGCTTTGGACGAATATGCCATCTTTTTGGTCACACACAAAGGTATCAAGGATCTAACATGCTTGTCATAGCACAGACCTACAATGCAAACGCTCTTTGACATACAGCAATACACTGTAGGTAAACAGATTATAACTGAAGTGTGCTCCTGTGTAGGTCAGAATGTGCGTCCCCTGAACAAGCGTGAGTACATCCTGGATATTGCTACAGAGGCAGAGCCAGTGGACACCAACTACAGTCTGTGGTTCAGGAGAGTCATATGGAGCCTGGCACTCAAACTTGACAACGAACTCTATGTGACCATGCACTATAACCAGGTACAGTTCTACTGTATGAAATGAAAGACAGCCCACGTCTGCTTCTACTGTAGCTAATCCAATCTGAAATTTGGCTCATATTCTTCTTGTGTGGCTCGTTTTATAATTCACACTATCACATGGAAGAAACAGTAGATTTGACCTCTATAGTCCTCCCTGCAGAACTGCTTTGCCATGGAAAAAACAGACTTTGCTGTTTTACTGTGTGATTTGCTTGACCACTAACTTGACATTATTTGTAGGTTTTTCATTTGTGTGAGCGCAGATACACCTCAGCTAGCACAGTCTGACGAGGAAGATTTTAAAACTTGAACATACAGTAAAATAAACACCAACAAACTTTTATTCTCTGTGTCTCTCTTCAAGGTGTTGCCAGACTACCTGAAGGCCTTGCTGAGTGTCGTCCCTCAGGGTAAGGCGAGTGATCAGCATCTGCAGCAGATTGCCAGACTGGCCGCCCTACAGCACCGTGCCAAGGACACCATCTACCTGCCCACCATGTAAATACAGTATACACACACTTACACACACTAACCTTTTTGCCCTGAATTGAGCATAATGTTAGCTCAGGCAGGACACGATGTCAAGCTCAGCTCACATCCCAGCTGATCTCAAACAGCCCAATCAACTGATAGAGCAGCTGATTGATGGAAGAGAGTCAGCTGATAGATCACATGATTCCTTTCTACGCAGCCAATTGGCAAATCTCATTCAGGGCGCCCTATTTAAACTGCTCTGACCTGTCTACTGTTGCTGCTTCCTCTTCCTCTTTGTAACCCACCTCCACCCCAGCTCCTCCTTTTCATGTTGTGTCTGACTTATCAATGTCATTTCTGTCTGTCATTGATGCTGCTCTGTTCTGTTCCTGGGGGTCTCTGCTGCTGCTTTCCTTACCTTAGGCTTTCCATGTAGGCGCATGGAAGGGCAGAAAGGTGTGCCCCAGAACAAAGCCATACCGCCAGATATAATACTGCGAATGGAAATAACATTTTCTTTGACCAAAGTGGTCCTGACTGAACTCTCTGGTGCAGTCACGTGCAGCATAAGCTCAAATCTGCAAACACACTTGCACATGTATAATATCTTACTACTGCTTCTGAGGCTTTGTGTGTGTGTGTGTGTGTGTGTGTGTGTGTGTGTGTGTTCATGTTTCTAGGCGTGAGGTGCAGGAGTGTGTCCCCCCACAGTTCTACAGCAAACAGGGTTCACAGCATTGGCTGAATATGACAACTCAACACATGCAGCAGGTCCAGCCCTTAAACCCACACCAGGCTCGCGCACAGTTCCTTGGTAAGACCACAGCTCTGTCTTAATGTGTGTGTGTGTATTTATGTAAGTGACTTACAGAGTGGTTCATGTTATTCATCAGTCCCATAATCAATTAACTACTTACAGATTATTTCTAAAATATAGCTCTTTAAGGGTGTTTCTTTAAAAACATCTACAGCAGGAAATTACAGACGAGAAGACACACATTTTAATCCGGAATAATTGTTTTTAGTTCATAACAGTGCTGCAAAGTAGATCTCATAAAGTTTAATTCACTGACTCTTGGCTTGAATGTACTGCCATATTAAAAGTGACCCTTCCTGTGTATTTGCCCCAGGTCTGGTCAGTGCCTTCCCCATGTTCGGCTCCTCCTTCTTCTACATCCAGAGCTGTAGCTCCTCCTCCATCTACGCACCGTGCATCCTGGCTGTGAATCTGAATGGACTGCACTTTCTGAACAAGGATACTCATGTATGCAAATCATCCACTCAAGCACAAATCCACTGAGTGTAATGTTGCACGCTTTACATTCAAGGACCAGCTGGTAAAATATGGCAGCAGGCAGCTGAGTGTGTGTGACAGCATGAATTTGAAGCAGTAACATTGTCTTGGTAAATTTATATTAAAAGCAAACTACTGCAAAAAGGGGTTGATTTCAAAACAAAGTACTTGGCTCCCTCTGCTGGTTATTGTGTTCACTGTCTTCTTCTATCTATTAAATCCTATATTTTATAAGTTTTGACTTTTAATATCTGAGCATATCTGTCTGTCAGTCAGCCTGTCAGCCTGTCAAGTGCCCCTTGCCTATATATGTGTGTATTCATACATATATTTGGTGTGTGTGTGTAATTAGGAGGCCATGGTGCGTTTCCCTCTGAAGGAGGTCCAGTCGACTCGCACTCAGAGACCGACTTCAGGCTCCAGTTATCCGTATGTGGAGATCATGATAGGAGACCTGCTCAACCAGCGCATCACTCAGCTGCAGCTGGAGCAGGTTTGTGTGTGATGTTCAGATACAGCATACACTGTGGATGTAACTTTTCTGTGTCTGTTTCACTCACCTTATGTAAATGCCTTGCTGTGTGTGTGTGTATGTGTGTTTTCCAGGGCCTGGAGCTGTGCCGAGTCATCGCCATGCACATGGAGAACATGTTGTCAGTCAGAGAAAAGAGACTCACTTTGCCACCGAGTGAAATCACCCTGCTATAACACACAACAACCACCTGCACTCACAGATAAATCACACTGTATGCCTCATAAATGTACTGCATCTACCTCTATATTAAAATAGAATATTTTGATATGTAAAGGTAATGTTTCTGTAATCTGATGAATGTGTAATAGTTGAAGATGTTGATAACAGAATGAAAAACAGGTATATTCAATCACACAACGTGATTTTGCTGAATAGGACGTCTTCCTGGACAAATGCTGCGATCAACCAATCACAGCCCTCTGACATCATCAGCTGTACTTCTTTCAAAAATCTTTTGTGCTTCCTAAGCTAAGCTAGTTTTCCAAATTGAATGTGGAACAACTGAACAAAATCCTCAGTAACATTGAATAAAATCCGCACAAGCTGCTGCAGGGTTAGCGAGTTAGCTTGCTAACTAGTAGGCTAGATTATTGTTAAACAAATGTTAAGGATAATATCTTTAAGTTACCTGCGATTAACACATTTTCCCTCCTTTTTTATAGCTCATTAAAAAAGTTTTGTTTTATTTTTATTTTATTTTTTTTTTTAAAAACACTGGATAGTTTGTTAATGTCAACAATAATGTAGCAGTGATGGTCCTGGATCAACATGAGCACTACAATATTATGAAAAAACAGTTTGAATGGGCATGAAAAAAGGAGTGAAATGTTTCCATTGCAGCTGCAAACTGATATTATCCTTACTTTTAATCTAAGTGAACAATATTCTAGCTTAGTAGCAAGCTTACTTGTTAGCATAGCTTACCTAGTTAGCAAGCTAACTCGCTAATTTTCAAGTCTATTGGCACTTTTACTTGTTAGCATAGCCAACCTAGTTAGCAAGCTAACTCGCTAAGTAGTTTAAAAGGATTTTGTTTACTGTTTCTGAGGATTTTGTTAAATTTTACTTCCTCCAATTGTGGAAAACTAGCTTAGCTCTGAACAAACACAAAAGCTGTGTCTCAATTCAGGGGCTGCAGCTTTTGAAGGATGCGGCCATGTCCTTTGAAGACCGCATCAACCAAACTGAACAGTCTCCAAAATGGTACGATCTGGTCTGTGGAGGATTTCCTGGTTGCATCACCAGTTGTTTTCACCCTGACCCGTTGGCGTTCCTGTTACTTAGCAACCAGCTGCAATTGACAACACAAGGAGTGAGCTAGCAAGTTAGTTAGCCCTAAATCATGGACCCCGACATTATTCATTCATTCATTCATCTTCTAACTGCTTCATCCTCTTGAGGGTCGCGGGGGGGCTGGAGCCTATCCCAGCTGACATCGGGTGAGAGGCAGGGTTCACCCTGGACAGGTCGCCAGACTATCGCAGGGCTGACGCATAGAGACAAACAGCCACTCAAGCTCACATTTACACCTACAGACAATTTAGAGTTACCAATTAACCTGCATGTCTTTGGACTGTGGGAGGAAGCCGGAGTGCCCGGAGAGAACCCACGCTGACACGGGGAGAACATGCAAACTCCGCACAGAAGGGCTCCCACGCCCGGGATCGAACCGGCAACCCTCTTGCTGTGAGGCGAGAGTGCTAACCACCACACCACCGCACCGCCCTCCCGACATTATTTTATTTTTTAAATTTTATTTAATACTTTAGGAAATGATTCACCACTGGCGACACTGCCATTTGATATATAATTTGATATTTGATATATAATTTGATATTTGATATATAATTTTAGGTTTGAAGGCCTCTTGTGTTTTGTAACATTTATATTGTTAGCTATTCAAGTGAGTTGAAACCCAGTACTTACATTTAAAAGTGCAATCTGCCACCACTGCTATCGGTGGTGTATCAGGCGCCATACTGAAAACAACCCAATCGTCACCGTTGTGCAGTATATCTCTGGATAGGCTGGGCCACGAAGGATTCATCTGTTGCATCCTTCAAATTCTGGGAAAGGAGGCTGCATTTCTTGGTCGCATTCGAAGGAGCCTTAGAAATGGGACATTTTTAAAGAAGCGTGGAAAAGCACAGGAGTGGCACGCTGATGATGTCAGAGGGCTGTGATTGGTTGACTGCCATGTTGGTCCAGGAACGAAACGTGGGATGTTGACCCAGGAACATGTCCTGCTTGGCAAAATCATGTCGTGAATATTAAATCAGGGCTGCAACTAAAGATGACTATCACTATTTCCCACAGCCAAAAATGTTAAATGGCTTGTTTTGTCCACCCAATGGTCCATAACCCAAATATATTCAGTTTATTATCATAGAAGAGTAAGAAAACCAGGAAATGTTCACATATGAGAAGCAGGAACAATTTAATTTGGGGGCATTTTGCTTAGGAAAAAAAAAGATTTAAACAGTTACACCCACGGCTTCAACATAAAGCAGGAAAAGGCATATTTGGTTATCTTTCTGTGTGCATGACACGTACATCCAGTAAATCAGTGCAGCTTACCTGGACATACTTCAAAACACTCACACCACTGAGATTAATGCATTCATGTGTCTCTGACGCAGTGTAAGGAGTACAGAAACTGAGAGTCAGACTTGATAAACGTCCTCTCACACTGAACCCATTCATGTTTTTCTTTGACATTTTTAGCCAAAACAGTTTCAGATCTTGTCTGCCATGATTGCCTTTTCGTGCCGGGACTCTAATGGATACTACCTCTTTAATTTACTTTAACTTGCCCACTTCAGAAGAACTGTATGATTTGATTTACGTTGATTCTAGGGCAACACTGAATATAAATGTGATCCTTGAACAAGGGTAGGAACCCCTGCTGTGGTTGGCTCTGTTCCTGGAAGCTCAAATGTGTGAAACTGAAATGAATATTAAACAAACTTAAGTATCACCACATCTTCCCTTAAACACTATTGGATGCTTGTGGTTTGACAAAATACATAATTATTCATTACTTCATGACTTGAACCTACATGCAAGAGTGGCATACCTAAATTATATTTGAGCCCATAAGATGCTCTGTTTTTTTGTTATTTTATTAAGATGAATTTAAACCAAAAACAAGAGAAGGCAGCCACAAAAACAGGCCACAAATTAAATTATTTTTCTTTATTTTCTTCCCTGTTATGAAATCAAAGGAAAGGCACAACGGGCGGAAACATATTTGTGGAAGCATATTTTGGCACATGGCTATAAGCCACATCACTGAGCTCTTTGCACTAATGGAAATGATTATTTATACAATGTATAGCATATATATTTTTATGTAAATAGCTGTTGTACATAACTAATGCACGTGAATAATGTACATTAAAGTTTGTAGCATAAATGATTCTGGTGTGTGAATTTGGTTCATTTTAAAAAGAGACCTTTAGTAACATCATGCACATATGAAGTTTAAAACAAGTATAGTTTCAAAGGCATCAGAGAAAGCAAGAGATTAGAGATACAGTGCCGTAAACAGGGGAACAAAATTGTGTTTACCTGGTCCTGGTGCAAAACAACATAATGAAACATGAGATGCAAACAAGATATAGCCACATCAAAACAGAATGGGAAATAGAGTAAATGAATAAATACATAAATAAGTAACACACGTGTGAAATGTTTTTTGGGAGCTCTGAGTGTAAAGTCAGAATTCAGATCTTAGACTCAAAACTTTAATACATTTTTCACGTGGCCTAATCCTCTTCCACAGGAAAACAATAGATGAATACCTAAACAAATAAATACTTAAATAATAGGGGTGAAAGACAGGTTTTCAGATAGACCACATCAATGGTAATTTTCTTTTTTAACAGTTTTGGCATTTTTTCCAAAATATTTTTGAAAGATAATGCAACATGTTTAGTTTTCCGAATTCTGCCTAATGTAAAAAAAAATAATTTAAAGGTCCTATATTATGCTAATTTTTGGGTTCATATTTGTATTTTGGGTCTCTACTACAACATGTTTACATGCTTTAATGTTCAAAAAACACATTAGTTTTGTCAGAGAGTCTGCCTAAATATACCTGTATTCAGCCTCTGTATGAAACACTCCATTTTAGTGCCTGTCTCTTTAAACCCCCCTCACCTGAAAAAGCTCATAATTATAACTTTTTTTTATCTCATAATTTCAACTTTTTACCTCATAATTATGACTTTTTAATTTCATAATTTTTACTTTTTATCTCATAATCATGACTTTTTAAAATTTCATTTCACTTTTTATCTCATAATTACAACTTTTTTTATATCCCATAATTTCACTTTTTAATCTTATAATTTTGACTTTTTATCTCATAATCATGACTTTTTAAAGTTTCATAATTTTACTTTTTATCTCATAATTATGACTTTTTAATCTCAGTTTTCACTTTTTATCTCATAATTGTGACTTTTTATCTCATACTTATAACTTTTATCTCAGTTTCACATTAACTTTCTTATCTCATGGCCTATTACCTCATAATTTTGACCTCTATCTCATAACTTCAAATTCTTATCTTATAATTTTGACTTTTTATCATATAATTATGACTTTATCTCATCATTTTCATTGTTTATCACATAATTTTGACTTTTTAATCTCATAATCATAATTTTTTTTATCTTATGACATTTATCTCATAATTTCAACTTTTTTATCTCATAATCATGACTTTAAAATTTCATAATTTCACTTTTTTTTTATGTTATATTACAATTTCTTTTAAAAAATCTCATAATTTTCACTTTTTATCTCATAATTGTGACTTTTTTATCTCCTGATTATAACTTTTATCTCAATTTCACATTAACTTTTTTATCTCATGGCCTTTTACCTCATAATTTTGACCTCTATCTCATAATTTCACATTTTTATCTCATCATTTTGACTTTTTATCTTATAATTATGACTTTATTTCATCATTTTGATTATCATATAATTTTGACTTTTTAATCTCATAATCTTATTTTTTTATTTTATGACTTTTTATCTCATAATTTCGACTTTTATCTCACATTTCTGACTTTATCTCATCATTTTGACTTTTAAATCTCATAATTATGACATTTTATCACATAATTTCAACTTTTTTTTATAACCATTAGGACTTTTTACCTTATAATTATGACTTTTTGTATCAGAATTTCAACTTTTATCTCATAATTCTGACTCTTTATCACATAATTATGACTGCTTATATCATAATTTTGACTTTTTATCTCATAAATTCGACTGTTTTTATCTCATAATTATAACTTACCATGGGGATATTTTTTCTTTCAGTGGCAGAAATTAACTTCCATAGAAAACAACCCTACATTAACATTATTTTAAAAGATTAATTAGAGTCTTAAAATATGAACATCCCTCACTATGAAAGGTTAACAGGTTCAGTTGCATTGTTTTTAAACATTACTCGCTATTTACTGCTTGATAGTTTAATTTTACATAACGTACAGACCGTTTAACGCCTTGTAGTGACTGATGTATGTGGGACGTGTATCCGGTGCTTGCTGTGCTACAAACCGAGCGCCCCCCTCCAGAGTACTTGGCTGTGTGGGCGTTTCTGGGTAATTGCTCGCAGATTTCTTCGCCCTCATTGGTCAACAACAACGGGGTCCGTGTGAACCGGGAAGAGGAGGGGGCTGTGGTCAAACCCACCGCGACCTAAACAGCACCAGGAGGGAGAAGGAGGGAGGAGAGCCGCAGCCCGCAGCAGCAGGAACAGCGTCGCAGCCCCGCTTTCAGCCTGTATGGGCTAGTCGGTTAGCTAGCTTAGCATCGTCCGACTGCGCCGCACCGCCTCTCCCGCCCGCCCGCCGCCGCGCCGAGAACCCCGGGGTTGTTATCTCCGTGTTTTCCTCTCCGTCCCCCCGCAGTCCCGCCCGCCCTCCGCCCGGCTTCAAGATGATGAAGTTTAGGTTTCGTCGGCAGGGCACCGACCCGCAGAGGGAGAAGATAAAACAGGAGCTCTTCGCCTTCAACAAGGTAAAGTAACGGGACGGAGGGGAGTGAGTGAGGGTTTCCTCCTCTTCTCTCCTCTTCTCCTGCTCCCCTAAACTACCTATCTCCACACGGGACCAGGGTTGATCCGAGCACTCTGCAGCATTCCCCCCTCTCTGCCTCTGTCTCCAGCTAGGAGCAGAAATTAGCTGTAAACTGCTGCTGATGGTTTCAGTGCAGCCTGGACTCTTTGTTGATGTGTGTGTGTGTGTGTGTGTGTGTGTGTGTGTGTGTTCGTTCAGGGGGTTCAGTTGTTTTCACGGCGTGTTAATTGGCTCTCACCCAAACGAGGCCCGCGTTTAAAGCACCAAGAACTGGGGAAACTTATCTGTGCAGACCTAACATCACTGTAATTAACCACCAACAGCTGATTATCTCAGTGATAGGGATTATCAGGCTCCACTATAACAAGATTAGAGTTGTGCTGCAGCAGTTTGATGCCTCTCTTGAGTGCTGTGACCCATATTTCATTAAGATATTGATCAAGATGGCTGTCAGTGTGGTGACAGGGTTAACTCTTCTGCCCCTTCACCACAACACTGTGTAAAAGCTCGCAGCGTTGTTTTGCAGCGCTCTTCTTGTTTCAGTGTTTGAGGGTCTGTGGGTGAAACCATGAGTGTCAGATTTCACGCTACCCTGGCATCACATCCATATGGACCTACACCAGTTTGTGTACAGTAAACCTCAGCTTCCTGAGGAGTTATCAGCCCTCCTCTCCTCCTCACCAGTTGGTGCCAGGATTTATTTAGCAGCTCCACTTCCAGTAAGCTGCCAATTGTCACCCCGGCCACTGTTGCTAAAGTGGTGGGAGCCTAAAAGTAGGTTGAAGTCCGTGGACTGTTTGATAATTGTGCAAATCAACTGCACGTAATCTTTTTGGATGACCTGCACCTTACCAACAGGGTCTGCACTTTATATTTAGACTACAGTGCAAAGATAACCCCCTCTGGCATTGCTGTGGCCTTGAACTCAGGTTAGGTGAGGCCGCTGTTGGTCTGCACAGTGTGTGTCACTCAAAAAGCAGAGCAGGGGGTGCCAGAGAGGGGCTGTCCAAAGTTTTGGATGTTGAAAGCTTTAATTTATCATGAACAGTGGGGTGACATGACAAAATAAACCCCACTCAACAAGATGAATTAGGAATGTTTGGCATATATTTGAAGAAAATGTAGTGCTACATGATGTTGGTAAAGTGATTAGCAAACTAAATATCAGTCAATGATTGTTATTTCTAAATCATAAAAAAAATGATTTTTCTTTATCACCTTGCTTCGTGGCCCAAATCTACAGCCTGAGTCTTGATAAAACTGAAAAAATGTGTGGGTCAGTGCGCTTCCAGGACTCAAATTGAGTTTGTTTGACGTGCTGTTTGGATAAGGACACATGTAGACACAACATCACAAGAGGAACTGCAGGGTGTCTCTCTTTAAAACAATCATGTTAGACCCAAAACAATATATAAAACATACAAGTAATGCACACCAAGAATTATTATGAGGTGCTGATCACTGGCAGCAGACCTGATTGTAGAAAACAAGTGTCTCGCACTCTGGCTCCATATGCTTTCTTTTATTTTGATGACGCTTCGGCCTTTGGGCGTTCTTCAAGGCCCAAAGGCCGAAACGTCACCCCAAAAAACAAAACAAAAAAACCCCAAACAAACAAAAATTCAGACAAAAATCCTGACCAGTTGTGGCCCCAAGGGGTAGCCAGGGGGTGCCACAGCCATCTCCTCCAAAAAATACGCAAAACTTATCAAAGGCCTCTGTGTCTCCCTTTTTTATTATTACTGATATTATTTGTTTTTATTTGAGTAGACTTGTTCCCAATAAATGTTTCTCCCTCTCAATCAATGCATTTCGTTTTCGTTGCATGTCGTTTTAAGGAAAAAGACAACTAGCGAGGAATCACTTAGTATGTCTACATCTACATAACACATTAAAACAGGATTGTTGACGAACTCAAAATGTTAACTGTACCAGTATTGGTCCATACACATCAGTTAATTGCTAACATTAACTGTAAAATAAGAACACAAAGTAAATCAGTATGCGACTCCTTAACTCTCATAACTATATAGTTTTCAACTAGCTTATAGCACAATAGAATTCTTGAAATTCAGGAATGACTTTTGGTTTTGGTGTGTCACTACAAGATTTTTAGTGGCCCTATCTGGTCACCCCTATGAAAAAGTTCTGGGTATGCCATTGTCCCTTGTGAAGGCTTGATATTGTGACTCGTTGAAACATAAAACTTGATGTGGTTGAGTACAAAGTTTGAATGCGTCAGTATCTTATCGAATGACTCTATTATTTCTTTGATGAAAAAATTGTTCTGTGAGAAAGAGTTCCTGACAAATGTTAATCATCTTTTAGGGTTACACTTGTTCTTGGTAACAGTGCCAGTGAGGCATTCAGAACTTGAGGTTACTTGCATAACCCCTGTTCTCTGAGTAGCATGAGTGTTATGTCTCATTATGTGTCATAATGAGACATCACAGTCGCATAAATGCCAGGAAAGACATTTCCCGAGTGTTGTGTCAGATCGTTTGAACCATCAGTGGGCTTTCCATGATTTCAGTTGTTTGACATTGCAAATGGCAAATTTGCATGGAAAGTTACCGATTCCAGATTAAGTTAATTGTATTTCATTGTGCAGCCTAGATGTATACTTGTGTGTGTGTGTGTGTGTGTGTGTGTGTGTGTGTGTCTTTTTTTTTTTCTGAAAAGTTGCCTCACATTGGGATGTCTTGCTGCAGAGAGAGGTAGGGCTGGGCGGTATACCGGTTTGTACCGAAAACCAGTATTTATTTTCGTTATGATATGAATTTTTCATATACCGCCATACCGGTGAATAGCCCAAACAACGCCCGGAACGTACGCGGTCGGAAAGTGTTTCAGCAGGGACCCATTTCACCGCTGCACACCACAGGCACGCTTGAGCGGGTGAGAGTGAGAGCGTAGAAAAGTTTAGAGGCGAGAATGGCTGCCGGAGAGAGTCCTGAAAGCACAGTAACTGTACACGATGGCCCAGAAGACCTCATACCAAAAAGAGCAGTGTTTCCCCTATATGCAACTAGCAGCGGCACACCGCCGTTTACAATTCTCCTCTGCCCTCTATATCGCACACAGTGGAGTTTCGCCCCGATACGCGCACACACACCCACACCCACACACACACACAAAGCGTACACACAGGTGAGCACACTAGAGCATGGCTCGGACCGCATTTTCCTGACCGAAGACGACCCATCCCGAGTCCGAGACAGTTATGGCCGGGCTCCACTGGGCGACACGTCGTTTAGCGTGTGCTAAACGAGCACAATGTGTTTTTAAATGAATAAACCATTATCAGAGGTGATATGTGATGATTTTTTTTCATGCATTTACCCATGTTTATCCGTGACATTGTGTAAATGTCTGTGGCAGACATTTGAAATCGAGTAGATGACAAACAGTACAGTAAACTTGTAGATAACTCAAATATATGTAATAACTTAGGTGGAAAATGCTTTAACATTTCATGCAGCCTACATGCAGCCTCTCGGCTCCGCAAACAGTAAACAACCCCGCTGGCTTCTCTACGTGTTGCTTCCATACGCAGTCAGTGGAGTCCAAATGAATGGAGCGGAGCGTGTGTTGTGTTCAGGCGTTGTCAGGTAAATAACAAATTCCGGTACTTGAATAGGCCAGCACAACACAGCAGCATGTCAAGTTGGCCGAACCTGAGCAAAATACTGTGAAATACCGTGAAACTGATATGATTTTTTCTTAAAACCGTGATATGAAAATTTTGTCATACCACCCAGCCCTAGAGAGAGGTGATAAAGTGGTGAGAGACAACACTAATAGAAGTTGGTGACAACAGAATCAATCTTCTCAGGGTGGCTGCAAACTAGTGTTGTCAAAACATATTAATATATCGATACAAATGTACTCTGAATACTTGAAACTGCTCCAATACTCATTATCCACAATATTGATTAGTAATGGTTATGTATTCTGCTGTTCTCTGCTACTGACCAAGGAAAAAAGTTAGATGTTATCAAATATCAATATTTTTCAATATTTTTCAAGGCATTGTATTGAAGTTAGAAATTCCAGTATCATGACAGCACTAGTGTAGACTTAAGCCCCATTTCCACCACCACCTACAGTATATCACCTATATACTCACGGTATGGTGCCTTTGGACTAAAAGTAACCCTTCAGACATGGTACCTAGACCCTAGCGTTTCCACCCCAAACATTAGCCTTTCATGTGGGTTGGGTTGTTGTCACACAGTGGTTATAAAACCAGCCACATCTCTGAGCAGAGTGACCAATCAACAGACTGCAGTGTTCACAGCTCCACCTTTTAGTACCAGATCTGTGTGCTATGTACCCCAACAGAGGGGGGATCACAAATGGAGACGGCACAGAACGGCTCTATTGGTACCATCCACAACTTTTCACAGTGGAAACAGGAAAAAAGTGTACCAAACTGAACTGAACCACACCGTACTGCTCGGTGGAAACAGGGTTTTATAGACCTTAAAGTTGGGCTGCAGCTAACAGTTACTTCCATTCTTCTTCCATCTGTGACTTATTTTCTGGATTATGTGTAGGTTTAGTCTGCCCATCAGAGCCTCCCAGAGCTCATAGTAAAATATCAGTATTGCTTATTTTGTCAGACAAACAGACCAAAACCCAAACACTGTTCATTTACTATCATACATGACAAAAACTGCAGATTTTTTATCACATTTCAGGAACTGGAACAAGCAAATCTGTGGCATTTTTGCTTTGAAAAAATCGCTGAAAACATTATTTGACTATCAAAGTAGCTGGCAATTAATTTTCTTTTGATAACTAATCGCTGCAGTGCCACATGGAAGTACATTCAGAGAATATGAGTAAACTCAGATTGGTTGAATGGTGCATCGGGTCTAAAGTCCTTGAACTGTTTGCTGTGCCGTGACAACGCACACACATTCACACACACACTTTAAGGTTTGGCACCAGCTGCCACAACTATCACAGAGGTGGTCTCTCAACAGGAGTGTTACTTTGATGTCTCTCTGTCTGCGTGTGTTTGTGTGATCAGAGCGGCAATTTAAAGAAACAAAGAGTTAATGTTTTACCTCATATCTGATTTCCACGCTAAAGACCTCATTTCCAAATGTTTTTGGACACGGAGCCGCTCAGGGGTCCTGGCCTGAACCTCTTTTAAAGTTAGTTAAGGTATTGTTCTAAAGTTTCTGTTAGTTGTTTCTCTGTGGATCTAAATGCTTTCCCAGCTGTCTCGCCCTCTCCTGACACGGGCAGAAGGAAAAACTGTGAATTTATGTTAATCCCATTTAACATAGTCTGCAAAGCATCGTAATAAAGCAGCGCTGCTGCCCTCAGTGCTTTTTTAAGAACTTTCCTCTAACTTTATTAAGGGAGCCCTCCCTTTTAGACGCCGCACTGACTGCACAGTCTGACAGGCAAACACATGCACGCACGCTCACAGACAGCAGGGTGTTTAAAAAGAAGCAAAAATAATTAAGTCAGAGTTTTTATTGTCTTCTTTCGTCTGTCATCTGTTAATGTCTGTTCTGTGTTTCTCTTTTAGACTGTGGAGCATGGGTTCCCTCATCAGCCCAGTGCTTTGGCCTTTGACCCCAAGCTGAAACTTATGGCCATCGGGACAAAGTCAGGAGCCATTAAAGTGTATCCTTCATTATTATTGAGGTCATGCATCTAACAGAAGCTTTTTGGGGACATTCAGTCACAGTAAGGCTGGGTGATGAACTCAATTTTCGAAATTGTCAGATTTATGAATCTTTTACTGAGCCAAGTGAACTAATATGGTCATTTTTAAATCAGTAAATTGTCTGAATTTCCATATAATTAAAGCTAAGAATACTGCAGCTCAATCAGCCAGTCCACATGTCCACAAGCTCATTAAATTTGTAAAAAAAAAAATGTACAAATGTATGGTGATGATGTGTTATTTTTAGGTTCTATCGTCACAGCTGAATATACGTCCCAAAAGCCAGCCAGCTACAACTAACAGGACAAAACACTATCTAAGAAAGCCCCTGATCAGCGACTGGTAGAGTACAGAGACTGTTTTTCTTCCAGTTTTGTCAGTTTTGTCATCTTTGAAGTGCTGCTCTGTTTATCTGTACATCAGCTCTGTAGTGCAGCTGCTGAGCTGTCTTCCGCTCTACATTTGAGGGTAACTGAAGTCATCAGCCACGCTTTTAAATGTCATGTTGTTTAGTGTAAGATTTTATGTCTTGCAGTTGTAGGAGTTGTCCTCCTGATTCTTTAAACTACTGTCATTTGAACAACCCCATGTCTACGTAGAGGATCCACAGTATTTTTAGCTTTTTGTGGCTATTTGAGTGTAAGTTATGGTCTGTGCTGCTATTTGTTACACTGCTGTTGGTTTTCTTACTCTCACAGTGCTATAAATGATGAGGAAATACTGATCAGATATATCTGCAGCAGAGCTGTTTATATAACACCGGTTTAGCAGAGCAGGGTATTGCTGTGTGTGCTGTCTGTCTCCGAGGGAAGTTGCACTGTCTGCACCACTTAAAGATGCAACATGAGGTGCCAGGCCACATGCTCGAAGGAAATGGGGGGAAGCATTTTACTGGTGCTCTAAATTTACTTCCATCAGGAGAGACGAAAAGAACATTTATCATGTGATTAGACCCCATCATGATGTCATCTATTCCAGGAGGGTGGTAAAGATGTAGTAGATTAGGGACCCCCCCTAAGGAGTCTAGACACTGGTGGTGGTGAGATGAAGAGGGAGGTGATCTGGATGTAAAGAAGAGTGGGCATTTGATGAGCTGGTTGTGGGCTCTGGATAAGGTGACTGGAGGAGAAGGGGGTGACGATTCTGCCTAAGATGACAGCTGACAGCAGCAGAGAGGAGAACAGAGTTAAAGTTTGGCAGCAGCAACATGAATGACTAAAGGAGATCATGGCAAAGTTTGATTGGATAAAACTGGGAGAGGGAACACCCGTAGTCATCTGATGGGTGGGAGTTGATTTGAGAGAGAATTGAGAATAGATATAGCATAAAGAAAGTCTTCCCGATTGAACTTACGCTGAGCTTCATAATTATCAGTTATTAAAAATAAAGCCAACTACTAACAGCAGGACAAGAAACACTGCTATCTTATAATCTTCATGTGTGGCGTTGGCCTGTAGCTTAGCTCAGTTTTAGCAAGAGAACACCATCTACAAAACCGTATATGGACGCCATCTGTAAAGTTTTCCGGGACAGGTTGTCTCATCATTAGTTGCACAGAAGATGCATTTCGCTAAATCCCAAGATTAGATGTTATGTACCTGTCTAAAACAAACACAGCGAGTTCAGCATCAAACCTCGTCTCTTTACTCGCCAGTTGTGGAAGCCACACCAATGTTTACACTTGCTTTGCTTCTTTTTATATCACTTCTTCTCTTTGCCGCTTGCCAGGAGCAGGTGGTTGGGATGTTGATGATGGTCGCCTGCCAAGTGTTATAAAAAGTTATGATTTAAAATGAAAATGTAGTAGTGTAGCCTTTGTGTTTACTTTGCTGCGAGCCGCGGGCTGTAGCTCTGCTTCTTTGTCCGCTCATGTTGGACTGAGGGCAGACTGGATGCTGTACTGAATATGTTAACATTCACAAAATATTGTGTTCATTCCCAAAAAAACAGTATTCCTACTAAGCTGTTAACATGGCTAATTAAAATGAATATTCCACTAATATTTCCCTTGATATACAGCCGTGCATACTCCAATGTCGTTTATCACATCACAATATGGCGAGGGAAGGGAAGGGAAAGGCATTTATATAGCACATTTCATACCTAAAGGGAACTCCAGGTGCTGTACAGAAGAGTCAAGTTAAAGTTCATTGTATCCTAATCACAAAGCATGCCTCAAAGGGCTGTACAAATATTAACTTCAATTTCAATATCAATTCGATCTGTAAAGTCCAATGTTACAAATCACAGTGAGCCTCAGAGAGCCTTACAGCATACGACATCCTTCTGTCCTTTGACCCTCACAGCAACTCAGAATTTCCGTTTCCAACTTCCGTTTATATATAAGTAAATATGCTGAACCATTGCGATGGATTCAGAGTTTGCAGTGACGCCAATTATGTTCCGCCTCGTTAGTTCACCGCACGGACCATTTAACCTGGCAACAACTGCAGCCAGCTCAAACGTGATTGGTCAATATCACGCGGACTAAGAACAGCCTACAACCGGAAACCAGGGCTCTTCGCTCTTCTTCCGGAGGCAAGATCTCCGGGGTTTGCGTACAGACTCTACATTCACTGAATGTAGAGTCTGTATATAGAGACTATGTTTGATGTAACCATGATAACGTACAGAGCTGAAAATGCAGTCTGACCCATTTGAGACCCATATTCTGAATGCCTTGTATACATGTCTAAACACTGCTCCTAAAACCGGCACATCCCAGATGACTAAATGCGTAAAATGCGTCATTCTGTAATATCCAAACTGAATATGCTGTTTACATGACCCGCATCAAATCCGGAATAATAATGGAAGATTGGTGTGCATGTAAATGTACCCAGTGACTCGCAATAACGTCCCGAGGTACAAAGGGTATTACAAGACGGGATCAGTCGGGGCTAGCTGGTTAGCATGCTAAATTCAGTAGATATCTCTGCAACACAATACATACAATAGATGTAAATAGAGTCAAAACTGTTATGTCTCTCCACTCCTTTCATAGTGGTAGTTCATTTTTTGAACATTACAAACTAAAGTTCTGGCCATATCTTACGAAGGACTTTATCCCCTCTTAAACTAACAGTATTAGAGGAAAGTTTATTCAATTTTTTTTTTTTTTTTTACAATCTGGGCCTCATTTTGATAGTTGTCGCCATTATTCTTTTGGGTTACAGTAGCATTTCTCTGACTAGCTGAATGTCTAATATCTGGGGATTTAGGGTAATTTCCAGAAGACAAAAACAAACCCTCAGTTTTACTTATTCCAAAAAGAAAGTGAAGGCAGAATCTAAAATGATTACCCAAACACTGACTCGTGGTGCATACTGAAGTTGTGTGAACACACAGTTTCTCTGTGGAATTGACATCTCAGGTGCACTCTCTGTCAGTGTAAGTAGTCTAAGATAATATGGTCAGAATTGAGGGTTTGTTTACCACCTGTTAGATCATCTGACTGCTTGTATTCCTGCCCTGGTGTGCTGCCTCCATATTACTGTGATCAACTTGAGTGAGTAAAATGTGAGTATAATGTTATCCTAGTCAATAGGACTGTTAGCCAAAACTATGAAAATGAGACCAAGGCCGAGAAACAAAACAACAACAACATCATTACATACGCTGTTTGGCAGATGTTTTCAGACCCAGAATACCATAAATGCATTTCTGAGCTTGCGGTCAGCGGGAATCTAACCCCCCAACCCCGGCCGTTTGACTGTTTGAGCAACACAGAAGAAGATGGAAGATTGAGTAAAGCTGGACTGGAAATGAGTGTCGGTTTGGCTCGTGAGATGGATTGCAGCAGAACCATAATTTGGCATAGCGTGTCAGTTGTGTCAGAAATTCCAGCAGCTCGGATGCTCATGCACTGTCCACATGACACGACTCTGTGACATGTTGTTGATCACGCTTATCTCTCCACGGCGGCCAGCTCTGTCATGATCACCATGACGGTTGTTTAGTTAATCACAGGCGGACGTCAGTCTGCTGCTTTGATGTTGTTTGTTTAGAGTTGAGTTTCCCTCTTCTTCCTTTCCTTCTCAAGCACCATTGTCTTTCAGATAATGACGTGTTTTAGAGCACATGTTAAGTGTTTGTTTTGCATGCTTGCCTCACGTGTTTCATGTTTGTCTCGCGTTTTCATTGGTGTGGACAAGCTGGAGTGGAGAGCATGTAACAGGATTTACGGACAAACTTGTCAGTGTTTGAATATTAATGTATGTTTAGAGCAACTGTGTATGGCTATTTAATCAGTAGGCATTTATCAATGTGTGTAGGGAGTCTTGCTGTGGTTGTGTGTTATATGCTGATGCATCAGATCGGAGAATCAACTCTTTGAGATGCAGCTTTAAGAGAGGGAGACTGGTGGTACCAGGCACTTGCACCCCAGAGGGAGATGGATGGATGGAGGGTGGGAGAGATGGAGGAGGGGGGAGATGGAGATAAACAGAGGCAGCGGAGACAAGGGAGTGTAAAAGAGATGGAAGAGGAGGAAAAATAACTCCACTGCACGGCTATACCTACTCTAACAACATGAGCGATGCTGCAAAGCTCAGACGAGTCATCCTGCTTTTTAACAAGGTCCCAGCTGCCGTTGGAATTTCTGGAAAGTCTGCATGTGTGCCCGCAGAGAATATCTGGAAAGTTAACAAAAGAAAAAGTACAAGAGGATCTTGTTTCACACATTCATTGCATCAGATGAGCGGTTTAGGCTCTAAAAAATACTGGATAATTTTCACCTCTTCAGGCCTCTAAAGTCATTCAGATCGAACAGTTTGAGCAGAACTGTTGTGGTGAAGGAATTTCCCCTGTGGTGATTAAGGGTAGATCAACAGCACGATATTACTGCCTTTTGTTTTTGTTGTTTTTTCAAATTACTTCATTCATCCTGATTTTAGTGCTTTGTGTAAAAGCTTTATTGTGAAGCTATTAATCAGTATATTGTTGCTTTTTAAAAGTCAAAGATGACACAGTGTATAGCAAACAAGTGCAGAACACAGAGGAGCAATGAGGTGCAATAAGGGACGTAGTGTTTTTTCAGATGAAACGCTTTGGTAGCATCTGGTTGCTATGACATTTAGTATCCATGGAAGAAAAAATGTCGGCACACGGTAGAACACTTGGGGACTCATTTATAAAACAATGTGTAGGATAAGTACTAAAAATGTATGTACGGACAAAAGCCAAATATGGTGTACGGCAAAAAATATTTGACAGTTCTTACAATCAGGCCTCCGCCTCACCATCTGTGTCGCCAGTTTCCTGTCTCCAAAGTTTCGTAAGCATGGGTCAAAGTTTCTCACCTCAAGTTTGTTTTGATTGATCACAACTTTTGCGTGGGAAGTGTCTCTCAGGCCTCGTTGGGTGGGTATGCATTGGTTATAAATGGGACCCCTGCTCTTGATGAAGGGAAGGCTGAAGGACGTAGGGAGAGAGGAAGGACCCGCCCGTCTGTTTGGGTTCAGTATTAATTTCTCCTCCACGGCTGTTGTTGTTGTTTAGCGATGTGACGGTTGGTCTATGTGGTATTTTTCACTCTGCTTTTCCGGACGATCTGAGCCGTTCATTATGTTAATCGTTAATTAGCCAACATTAAGGGTCAAACTCATAACAAACCCGTGAGTTAAATTATGAATGGTCGTCAGTAAAGGATGAAGGGAAGGAAAGAAGCCTGGATCCCTCACTGCAAATCTCCAGGCATGTTCATGTGACATCAGAAGATGAAGCAACATACTGATTAAGAGGCCGTACACATGATTTAACCTCCTCGAAAATGCAAGATCAGATGCTACTCTAGTGCCTTTTCTGTGCCAGCTTTTAAGAGCACAGCGGTAGGTTGTGTCTGAGGTTGCTAAGTAACCTTAACAAGCATCGTATCATTGCCTATTTACCTGACATCCTGAGTGCAGAGCTGATCTTCTTCCAGGCGCTGTGTACATGTGTGTAGGCCTACATCAACTTCTACTCCATATTTACCACAAACTAATATTTATGGATAAAGGGAAAGATATCTGTCAGCTGTGATGGGTTGGTCCTTGTTACATGACATGCGGTGCATGCTGCTGTGTTTCAGAAGTTGTACTCTGTTTATCTCAGTGCACAGTTGTCGTGCCCTGAAAAATAGGCACCCAGGAATGCGCGTCGCTCTGCTGTTTGAGCCTGCCTGCCTTGCATCTACATTGAAAACAATGAATTTGAGGGCGCAACAAACACAACATGAGTACGGCCCCTAAGCTGTTTACTCCTTGGCATCATACTTATGCCTCCAAGGTGACTGTCAACTGAGTTATTTCACTAGTCACAAAATAAATACCAACACAAATGTAACCTACATGATGCAAAGTAGTTGGCCTATGGTTGCATGCAGAATTACACAGAGTAGCAAGCTAGTGTGCAGGGATATTGTTGTGTTGCTTGGCAACAGTCCAGTCTCAGTCCAACTATTTGTGTGGGCGGAGCCAAATAAATCATGAAATGAACACACAGATCATTCAGATATTCAGTAACAGCAAAAAAATAATATGCAATACCTGAAGTAACTAAAAGTTTCTTACTATGAATGAAACATTTACTTTTGTTCCTAAGGTTACTGCATATATTAGGTCAAGGTCAGCAGGTACCAACGTTTTTGAAGGCTTTCTGAGTTGTTTTTCTGACTTGAGGGGGTGTTCATGTGAAGTCTCTCAGTTGGGAATCAGTTTTTGGGATTATTCTGACACCAGATGAATGCATGCAGATAAATCATAGGTCTATAGAAGGTCAGAAAAGCCCATTACAATTTCTTACCACACAACGCTACTCTTTCAAATTGCTTGTCTTGTTTGAACAACAGTCCAAAACCCAAAGATATTCACTTTAAAAGAAGCAGCAGATCCTCACATTTGAAGGGAAGCAACCACAGAGTGTTACTGGTGTTTCTGCTGGAAATACTTTTTTAAAAAAATAGCTGAAATGTTTATTTAATTATCAAACTAGTTACAGATTGTTTTCCTGTTGATCGACTGATCTTTTCAGCTCTAACGCCAGGGCTACAGTGGGTAATAGACTGTAACAAACTTTAAACTTGTTGTTCTGAGGACCAGGTTCAGTTGAAACGAAGCCTTCATTTTCACTACGTATGTTTTTGTGTGTGTTCGCATTCCCTGATAATCTCACAGCCTCACTGACTTGAGTTTGACCTGGACGTGCTCGCCAGCATACCTGCTAGTACTGTGGTACACACACACACACACACACACACACACACACACACACACACACTTCCAGCATTGGTGCCAGATGTGTGGTTTGATTCTCACCGACGCCTGAGCAGCGTACAGTGTGTGTTGAGGAGTAGTGAGAGACAAAAGCTGCAGAGAAAGTTTGATCCAATAGACGCAGAGTTTATTTGCTCAGTCGCACAGAAAGATTTGAAAACTGCAAAATGAGTTTGAACTTGTGTTCTCCGTCCTGGCGCGATCGTTCCTCCTCTCCTCTCGTTCACATGTGCTCTCTTTCAGGATCTCGCTGGAGTTTCTCACTTGTTCTTTTCTCTTTTCTCTCGGTCTCTTGCTCCCTGCGTGTTTATAAAGGCAGAGTCATATTACGCCCTGAGAGTTTCTGCTTCGACCACAGACTGGGGCTCAGCAGAGGGAAGGGGGGACAATGTGGTGCGGAGTTTTTTGTATATGTGTGTATGTCGAGAAAGATCATGTGTGGGGGTGGTGGGGCGATCTTGAGGAGTCTGTCTCCTGTCGAAGAATGCATGTTGCGCTGCCCTGGGTTAACCCTCCCTCTGTGTGTGTGTGTGTGTGTGTGTGTGTGTGTGTGTGCGTGTGCGTGTGGATTGGGTGAGTAAGAGCTTTGTTGCTGAGTCTAGTCTTAATAAAGGAAGCTTTTGAATTGGTTTCCAAGACGACCAGTGCAGTTGCTGGGGATGAGGAGTGCTTGCAGACTTGAGGGCATTAAAAGTCTGCAGCTCAGCACGTCAGACACCAGAGTTTGTTGGTAGAAATGCATCAGTTGTGGGTTAAAAGGTCAGAAAATACTACTTTAAGACAGTACAGTACACACACACACACACACACACACACACACTCATAAAACAGTATGAAACTATGAGCTTTATAACTTTATCTGGAGAGTCCAGTATGTGCTGAGTCACGCTGAAACTTTGTGACCATGAAGCCTCGGTATTGGCAATTCAGCAGGCAGAGGACGAGCTAATATTGACACACGCACACGCACACGCACAGGCACAGGCACACAAACAGCAGAGCTTTGATCAGTGTGTTTGTGCTCCAGCTGTCAGCTCTCTCTCTGTCTGTCTGACATCCTGTTGGTCACACCAGCTGAGTGACCAGCCTGTTTTCGACTGATACATCTGATCTTATCTTCTGACAAGTTGCAAATGCTTGAATGCATTTGTCCGTCTTTAATGTCACAGTTATCGTGGCCAAAATGATTACGTCTCACATAATTATGCAGATAATCATCATAAAATCAGCATAAAACTTTTAAAATGGCACCAACGATGCGGGACATGATATTCACGATTATCCCGATAAAGCACATTCACCACAGTCAATGTATATAGTTACGATGAAATCATGTATCAACCCATATTTTGTCTGAATCTGTATTTCGTTACATATTCAGGGCTCTGACTGTCTTTTATGAGTTAAAATTTCATGTGGTCACATTCATGTGAGTGCATGATGCAGACTGAAGGCTCTACATTTGCAAACAGCTAACTCATTCATTCATTCATCTTCTAACCGCTTCATGCTCTTGAGGGTCGCGGGGGGGCTGGAGCCTATCCCAGCTGACATCGGGCAAGAGGCAGGGTACACCCTGGACAGGTCGCCAGACTATCGCTGACACATAGAGACAGACAACCATTCACACTCACATTTACACCTACGGACAATTTAGAGTCACCAATTAACCTGCATGTCTTTGGACTGTGGGAGGAAGCCGGAGTGCCCGGAGAGAAACCATGCTGACATGGGGAGAACATGCAAACTCCGCACAGTTCAGTTGAAACGAAGCTCCCACACCCGGGATTGAACCGGCAACCCTCTTGCTGTGAGGCGACAGTGCTAACCACCACACCACCGTGCCGCCCACAGCTGACTCATAAATGGGTCAAATGCAGGTTAAATGCGCATTGGCAGGTCTGCATTATATAAGTCTTGTGTAAGAAATGTCTGTATCTTCACTGCACTGCACTCATACCTCTTCCTTTACTTGCAGTTCTCATACTAACACAACTGAAGTTACACCCATTCACTACTGTCAGACAAACGGCAGAATGTTACCAGTGGAAACGCTGGGTGTTTCCGCAATATCATTGTAAAAGATTGTGATGATATTACACCATAATCATTATCTGCTGTCTAATGTTCAACACACCATTCTGTTGCCTCACTGGAGCATTAGTGCCTGTCTCTTGGCATGTCTGTGGCACAGCAGCTGTCACTTTTGATGGGCTCTAGCTCATGATGTGTGACCAATAGGGCTGCACCCGACTAAGAATTTTTCCTAGTTGACCAGTGGTCAATCATTTAGGGCCATTAGTAGCCCGCATGTTTACGATATAAATTTATTATTAATGGATGGGGCAACACAATGGTTTGAGTTGAAGGTGTGAGAAAGAATAGTATCAGTAACATTGTTAACACTGTGTACGTCACACACTGAGCGAGCTGCCTGTTAATGACGCTGTGGGCTAATGGGCATGTAGCTACTTCCATGTTTCAGATGATACGTCATGTTTGTAGTCGACCAATGAAGATGAGTTTACATATCACCTTGGGTTCGTCCTTCACCTTCTCAAAATGATCCCACACTTTGGATTTCCTGCCCGACATGTTATTAACTAGCCTGTGGAATAACCGCAGGTACCAGCCCTGGAAATTAGAGGCTGTACACATGGTGCTACTCTTGTGCCTTTTGTGTGTCAGCTTTCAAGAGCGCGGCAGCAGGTTGAGTCAATCATCGTACAGCCTATTTACCTGAAATCCTGAGTGCAGAGCTGATCTTCTTCCAGGAGCTGTTTATAAGTGTGTAGGCCTATTGTCTGTGGGACAGGTGTAAAGCTCTGGGTAGCCCTGCACTAACATGATCAACTTTTCCGTATTTATCAGGCTGAATATTTACAGAAGAAGGGAACGATATCTGTTTCTGGTTTGTAACCTGACTCCTGTCTGACTGCTGAGCGTGGCCTCTTCCTGTGTCCGTCCTTTCAAATTAAATTCCCACATGGTCCAGTCATATAGGTTTAGATTCATTTTGACAAGGCGCAGCTCCTAATAGAGGTCTGCGACCAAGCGACCAATGAAATCTTGCCGACTAATTACGTTTCTGGTGGACTAACATTTGGTCGACTATCAGGGGGCAACTCTAGTAACCAATCTGATAGAATGGAAGAAGGGAGTGACCAAATCATGTGCTGGTGCAACCTTCTGAGAAAGTTGGTAGCATTAAGGATACTAGTGGAGGAGTTAGTCTGGAGCCCTGATTTTGGAGGTAGCAGCCAGCTCTGTTGGCTGATGTCACAGTGTTGCAGTTTGATTTTGTTCACATCCGATTATCTTAGGAAATCTGTACTTTCGCACTATGAGTCATGGACTTTTGCAATGTCACAGCAGGGACACATATACAGTAACACTGAATGATGAATGAGCGGAATTTAAAGTCATCGTTTCACTTCCTGAGTTCCTTCACAGAGTTCCTGGCCTGAGAATCTGGCTCTGACAGCTGCTTTAGCTTAATCTTAAATTGTTTATCCATCCTCGAAGTCAACAAATTTTTGTAGTTTGTGGTGAAAACAGTGAATTCCCCATGTGCGTCTTTGTGTCACACAATTCCCTTTCGATTGTGCTGTAGGCAGCCACAGCGTTTCCTGCTCTTTCCCTAACAATTTCAAGCTTTTTATTTGAACCCAGTCACATTAATTTGTTTCCATGCTCAGCTGCACAGACTGTGGTTTGTACTGGAGCTTAATTTGTAGAAAGAAATACTACAAAACATCTCACATGTTATGTAACCTTAGTTCTTTTTGGCTGTTTGCGTGAAAGTAATCAATACGCCAATATGTAATTGTTTGGTAACTTTCTGAAGATACAGACTCTGATTCAGCCTTAAACATTCCTCCCATCCTTCCCCTCCTCCTCCCTTGTTATCTTATCACCCACACACTGCCCACTCTCTACTAACTTGGTCATAACTTTCTATCTCACTATTTTTGGTCTTGGTCTTTGGTCCACCATCTCTCTATCTGTCTGTTTTTCTGCTCCCTGACTAGAACTTGTTCCTCATTAATATTCCTGAAGAATGGCAGGGCCTTTAAAAGCCCCTTCCTCACCCTCCTCCTTCCTCTGTCTTTGGTCTCTGCTGGCCCCATCACCCCCACACCTACATGTATACACACTCACAGATTAATGGGCGCACACACACATAGACACACACACACACATGTCCATCCAGTTGGCAACAAGTTGGAGGGGGGTCTGTCTGTAAGGATAAAGGGTGTGTGGTCTCCCCATGTCTGACAGAGTGGAGAGGCTGTTGAATGGTAGAGCCGAGGAACAAAACAGAAAACACTTACATGAACTGACAGATCAAAGCTGTGTAAAAACAATCCATCCCTGAGGGGCTGATTTAGTAGGAATGGGTGACCGAATTAAAGTGAAAGAAACTGAAGGAAAAAGAAGTCGAGTATAGATAGTAATGGTAGTGGTAGTGTGGTATTTGTACTACTACTAATAATAGGCCGAAAACAAGTTTCAGTGCTGCAAACCCTCACATCACATCAGCTGAGTCAGTGCCTCAGTTTAAACTACTTTATGATAATTGACCTTTCACTAAGCCCCGCCCCTTTGTGATGGTCCAACAAGCTGTCAGAGTAAGCATGGAGTCCACACTGTAACTAACTGCACTCCCTGAAGAAATATTATCATATGTTTGGAGAAATGAAAGAGTGATTCCAGAGAGAAGCAGACAGAGGGGTCTACAGTCTGTGTTTGAAGGATATATCCAGGATGTCAAACTGACTCAGCAGCAACAACAGGTTAAAAAGACAAAGATAGTTAGAAGCTAAAGCCGAACTATAGGCTACAGATCACAGTGTAAAAGTGAACCACCACATCACTGCTGATCGCCACACAAGACAATGGATATAAAGGCTTTCACAGTGTACCACTGCAACCCTAACTGCGACAAACTATATTATTGTTATTTTAAGATCATCTTATGCCACTGATATAACAATAAGATAGCATAACAATGCAAGTACATATTTTAAAGATCAATGAACTTTTACTTTTGGCCAGAAATAATAGCAAAACATGTCTGAGCACATTTCTTTTATTTGGTTTAGGTGCAAATGAACAAATTTTTAATTCTAATTTTGACCTGATGGCAGTACTTAAAACTTAATAGATCAACCAAAGTGATTACAAGTCATCGTGAGGGAGGGTTGCAGTAGAGTGAGAGAGAGTTCAAGTATCCCGGAGTCTTGTTCACAAATTACGGTAAAATGGAGTGTGACATGGATCAGTGGTTTGGCAGTGTCGGTCTGCAGTGATACGGGCGCTGTGCCGGACCATCGTGGTGAAAAGGGAGCTGAGCTGGAAGTCGAAGCTTTCAATTTACTGGTCCATTTATGTCCCAACCCACACCTACGGTCATGAGCTCTGGGTAGTCACTGAGAGAATGTGATTGTTGATACAAGTGGCCAAAGTGAGTTTCCTCCGTGGGGTGGCTGGGCTCAGCCTTAGAGATAGGGTATTGAGCTTGGACATCCAGAGGGAGATCGGAGTAGAGCCGCTGCTCCTTCGCGTCAAAAGTGGTCAGTTTAGGTAGTTCGGCGTGGGTGCTTCCTGTTAAAGGCATGTCCCACTGGTAGGAGGCCCCGGGGCAGAACACGCTGGAGGGATTACATATCTCATCTGGCCTGGGAACACTTTGGGGTCACCCAGGAGGAGCTGGAAAGCGTTGCTGTGGAGAGGGATGTGTAGGGTGCTTTGCTTGGCCTGCTACTCCTGCGACCTGTCCACGGATAAGTGGATGAAAATGATGGATGGATGGGTGGATGGGTGGATGGGACCATGAATGTCTGCACAAAAAACAACTGTAGACTTTGATAAAAGCTTAAACTAGTTAGCAAAATGGTTCTATGAGCAGCTTGACCTAGATGTGGAACTAACTGGCCATCAGTTGGCCCATTAAAGTTGCTCAACAGTCGTTCACGGTCCAACAAGGCGTGGGGCTTTCCTTGGCCCGACATTCTGCCAGAAAATGATCTTGTACCTCCCAGATTGGGATCAGGACCAATTTTATGGGAGCACTTCTTCTGTTGCTTTTAAAACCAGTCACCTATTTTCTGTGATTCCTTCTGTCAGTTTGTTAAATTTCCAGTGGACAGTACTCACAGTGGTAGATAGTCTTGTGATAGGTAGAGGCAGTACAGGTAGTGATAGAGCGGTGCTCTGTTTTTCCCCTATGTGAGTCTCACTTTCCTTACACGTTGTGACAGTGAAATCATCTGTCTTGTTGTTGGGGGGAGCGTGCGCAGAGCGAGTGGGACAGAACGGGAAATGTGGGGGGTGGAGAGGTACTAGTTGAGGGTGAGGATGCAAATGAGAGGGGATTGTTTCTCTAGTGGGTGGGTGGAGTTGTTTGGCTTGTCTTGTTGTAGACGGCCTTTTGCCAGACATCTTAGGAGTTAGTGATTGTGTGTGTGTGTGTGTGTGTTGCTATGTGTGCAGGGAAGAAAGGGAGTTTGAGAAAATGCTTGCAGACGATTCTTAAGACGTTCAAAGCTTTAAAAAAACCAACCAAAACCAGTTTAACTTGTGTCGTCTGAAGATTGACTCAAAAAAGTTTTCTGACTCTTTCTCTGGAGTGGATTGTCGAAGTCTCTTTCTGTGTGTGGTCAACTCGTACATTCATCCTTGGATCTAGTGATCCGTCCTTACTTCCTGTCCATCCCAATCTTCTGTCGTGTGTGTGTGTGTGTGTTGGAGGGTGTGCTGGCTGTTGTCTGTGTGTCCGCCATGGAGGACAATGCCCTCTGTTTGTCTGTATTCAGACCGTGAAATCGCTTTATCCTTGCTAACGCTCGCTCTCTGCATCACCGAGCAATCGCACTTGTGTGTGTGTGTGTGTGTGTGTGTGTGTGTGTGTTAGAGAAAGAGACAGTGATTCAGAGATTATGAGTTACTGTAGGCCTCCATTGTGTTCATTTCAGGGTCCTCTGGTGAGCAATGTAACAAATCTTTGCATGTTACGCTACATGGTTTCCTCGCACAGTTCAGCTCTGATAAACCAGCTTGTCATTCAACAGGTTGCTCAAAGATTTAAGTCTCCCATGGTGAAATCTTTTTTTCTGAACTTTCCAAGGAACGCCCTGAACATTTATTTCATTACTGCATCACCAGAGTCCATTTATGCACATCTCTGAGTTTGTCCTTGTCGCTTGTGTCGCTGCTTTTATGAGTTTCTGTGGTTCATTTTATTAATGCTTTCAATTTTCGTTTCCAGATTGAAATTAGGAAGCCTTTGAATTACTTTGCTTTGAGTCAGTGTTTCCAGTTCTTTACAGAGCATCGACCTGACTGCCTCTATCCTTTGGTGTTACAGCCTTGTGTGCGTCTGTGTGTGTATTCGTGTGTGTGTTGGAACTGTGGAAGAAGCCTCTGATGTTCTTGGCGAAGCATCCTAAGAATTTGCAGCAGCTCCTTTCATCTTAGATTTCTGTTTTTTATCCACATATCTTACATTCAAGCAGATCTGGTGATGTGACATGTTTTGAAATGGCAATCAGTGCTTGATGTTTATCAGAAGTGTAATCAGAAGGGGTCGATGAAGGGAACTGGCAATTACAGATTTAAAATAAATAGGGGTGTTGGTGAGTTTTGAGTCACTCTAGCGGCATGGCTTTACGGACGGTAATGTCGGATGGTCCGCCACTTTGATCCAGACTGAAATGACTCAACAACTACTGAATGGGGTGAAATTTAGTGTGCATATCCTCGTCCCCGTCAGGATGAATTCCAATAACTTTGATCTCCTGACACCTCCTCACTCTCCATCATCTGGTAAAACTTCAATTTGTCTTCTTTGGTGCAACAGACAAACGTCTCACCTTGCTTGGCTCGTAATGTCATTACCAAAGTAAGATGTTTCTGAATTATGTTTAACAAATATGTCAAAGGTGAAGTGTGTAAGATTTAGGAGGAGTTGGTGGTGTCTAGCAGTGAATTGCAGATTGCAACCAGCATAGAAAGGTCTCCTGGCTAGATTTTCTTCACTGTTCATTGTTCAGGAGGTTCTCACTGGCAGCCAAATGATCGGCAGAGGTCTCCTCCTCTCCAAAACAAACGGAACAGATGATTTAAACCAGTAAAAACACAGAATAAAGCAGTTTCACTTTACAAATCAGTGTATCTCTGACGCTGTTTGGCATGGGGGTTCACCAAGACATGCTGGAGTGTGCTCACCCTATTTTCTTTAATAACCTAATGTGTCCTGGATCTTTTTCTGATCCAGATGTTCAGGAGGTTTTTACCGTGATCCAAATTATCTGCAGAGGTCTTCTTCTTTCAAAAACAAATTGAACTAGTGATTTAAACCAGTTAAAACCAGTGTAACCCTGATGCTGCCTGTTGCAGATAGGCTTCTACCTACGTTGGCCAATGCAAAAACATGAATGTGCAAAAACACAAATGGCCCTATCTGGAGCCAGTGTTGAGTTCGTCCATTCTGGGCTACTGTTGAAATATGGCGGTACAACATGGCGATAAACGGCTCATTCTAAGGTAACAAAAATAGGCTTCTAATTTTAAGGTGATTATACTCCAAAACAGTGGTTCCCAACTGGTGGGTCACGGTCCAGAAGTGGGTTGTGGGTCCATTCTGAATGGACTGCAAGTGACTTGCAAAGAAGTACACTGAATTTCTGATACAAAGGTTTTATTTTGAAGTGCAGTATCCTGCTGTAGAGTGAGTGACTCATTGACAGCTACTAATCAGAGACAGACAACTAGCTCGATGACATGGCCAAATGCAAGTATGGCGCTCAATATATTTAACCGTGTGGACCTTAAACTAATGACTAAGGAGAAATCTGGGTCGCCTGGCTGGACCAGTTGGGAAGCACTGCTCTCAAGAAACATACTTATTATATTATATTTCAATTCTGCCAATATATTCCCCTAAATCCTGCACACTGGACCTTCAATAGGATCATCTTATTATTCTGTCTCGTATTAACTTACAAAAGGGAAACTGGCTTCTCATTGGCCACCAAAACATCATGAGCACAAGCCGGATATTTCTAAATAGCCTAGCTACCGTCATCAACAAAGTTTTTATTTACTTTAAGAATTGGCTGCCCGCTTGGTTGCTGATGAAAGGATGGATGTGTGTCATGTTGAAGATGATGTCACAGCAGTTTCATGTGGCAACGCTACTTCTATCAGCTGAGAATCCTGCCTACACTGAGGGGGTACTGTCTGAAGCAGAAAATGAAGTAGAGAAACTGACCTGGTACCTGAAGTGAGTTGAGTCAAGTCGAGCCAAACCATGCAGTGGAGATGAGGCATAAGTCTTGTGTACCTACGACTGCCACTATCAGACAAGAACTTCCCCTGGCTAACGTTTTTTTCCGGATCTTCTGCTGACAAGGGAAATCTAATTGTGATACTTAAAGAAAATCTGCTATGGATATTTATTGTTCCCAGAGGATGAATCCTAATACTTGTGTGCTGTACAAGCATGTGTGTGTGCTCCTGTGAATTTCACTTATTTACACATACTAGCTAAGTTAGTGTATCTGTTTATTTAACACAGGAGCCGCTCGGTTTCAGAGGGAGGAAGGAAGGGTGACACATTTACACATTTATTTTCTGTCCACAACAATGGGGGGCTTGAAATATTGGCCAGTGAGCAGGTCCCATGGGGGGAGGGAGCTTAATTCAGAGGACACACACAGACATACACATACACACATTTATAATGAGGTTACAGCAAGAGGGACTCCATCTACAGCTGTCCCCTGTGAGGAGGTGATGACATCATCACCGGGAATCCCTCCACCAGCTGTCCTCTGACATCACCATGACCAGGAAGTGTGTGTGTGAGAGAGATCTGTGAATCATGCGCTACGGTTGTTGAGTTTTAGCTAGTTGTCTTGATCATACAGATTTCCTCTTCCCTCCTTATAGCAGTAACCGCCTCTGCCCTGCTTTGTTCTGCAGCCTGTCAGATGTATTTATTTGGGGTTGTGTGAATTGACAGAGTTCGAAATTGGAGATGGTCGTGGTGTGATTCCTGTAAGAGGTGTGACAGAGCAGCCAAGTGTCAGGCCTCTGACACATGCTTAAATAGTCATTAATGGCCCTTTTTTCCATGCACTGACAGCTTTCCTTGCACTTGCACGGTCAGCTTAAACTCGTGTGAGACTCTGTATAGATTTGTGATGAATGAGCTGCGGTCACCGTTACATAGCTTTAATACACACAAGAACCACTGCTGTCCATCTGTGTTCAGTCCCTCTGATCTTTTTCACACAGCTGTGGAACTCTGATTTTCTCCATTCACTTGCTTTCCTGTCAGTTTTTTTGCTTCTAATTTCAGAGGACAGCAGTGCAACTTACCTCATTTCGGTTTTTACTGTCTCCCCATTCCTCAGGTTTTTCATCATCTTTCCAGTATAGAGTTATTTTTCCTCACTTTGTCAAACTTTGCAGACTCATCTCTTTATAACAGCTGTCTGACACATTTTGCAGCTTCACTCTTACTTCAACATTTGCCCTTTGGTTTTACGAAGCAATAGTTTGAAATTTGGAGAAGTCTGTGTATTTGCTGTCTTGCTGACAGTTAGATGACAGGGATGATTGAATGCTGGGCCATTTCTTGGCCAGGTGCAGTAACTTCCTGAGTCTTGTCAACACCTTGAGGTTGCCAGGCAGCCATTGGAGTCTTCTGGAAGTCACTGTGCCCAATCAATAAATTGTCGGGCAGGAATGGTGTGTTCAGTTTTGCACTGGGAAGTCGGAATTTCCGAGACTAAAGTAAGAAGTTTCAACTAGAACGCCCCTGAAGTCAGATTTCTGTCTCGGAAAGTCAGAAGAACCTCAACAACCCCGACCTCAAAATCCAGTATGCTTGCTCTGCGCATCAAGAGTAGTGAAAGCTGTAATAGTATACTGTTTATTAGCATTTCTGTCTTATTTGTGTCTCATTGAAACAGTCATGTACAGGGTACTGTCCAACTTCTATCTGTGGACATGTTGCATGGTGTTTGTATTGTTTGTATTGTTGATACTCGCCAATATTACAAAGTCTGCTATGATGTGATTTCCTGTCCAGGCAGGTAACGTTATGTCTGAGTAAATAACTTTCTCTTGGCTGCTCGCCATCTGTCGCCAAACTGCTGCTGCTGCTGTTTGATAGAGATGCAGACTTTCGAATTAAAAGTGTGCGACACTCTGAGGTTGCCAAGCAACCATTGGAGTCTTCTGGAAGTCACTGCGCCCGACCAATAAATTGTCGGGCAATAACAGTGTGTTCATTTTGCACTCGGAAATCGGAATTTCCCATTTTCCAATCAAAAATTTCAACTGTAATGCCCCGAATTCGCTTTTACGTCTGGAACTTCCTGTCTACGATGGGCTTGAGACACGCCTTTGTAGAGGACTTGACTGATCCTGTGTGATTCAGCAGTGGGAACCTCTTGCGACTGCATGCCTTTATTGACGTCGACCCCAGAAAGTTGGAGGAACCTAACCAACCCTGATATGCCTGCTCTGTGCGGCAGCGAAAGCTACAGTAATATACTGTTGAGTAACATTTCTGTCTTATTTGGGTCTTATAAAACGATCATACACACAGGACTGTGCAACTTCTATCTGTGGACATGTTGCTACGGTGTTTGTATGGGCAAAACAGCGTAATGTGTTGTTATCAACTGGTATTTGTAACAGTGGCTAGCCTGGCTGGAAGTGGTATTGCGAACAACAACTTGTATTACTAGTCTGAAACCCGGTCACCTTGGGTGCATTCTTGGAACCCATCGGCTGTATTCAGCGTCTGACTTCCGGCAGACGGCGATACAGCCTCTGGGGGCAGACCCCAGATTTTTTGGCGAATTTCTGTTTCCGACTTCCGTTTATATATAAGTAAATATGCTGAACCATTGCAATGGATTCAGAGTTTGCAGTGACGCCAATTATGTTCCGCCTCATTAGTTCACTGCACGGACCGTTTAACCAGGCAACAACTGCAGCCGGCTCAAATGTGATTGGTCAATATCACGCGGACTACAAACAGCCTACAACCGGAAACCAGGGCTCTTCCGCTCTTTTTCCGGAGGCAAGATCTCCGGGGTTTGCCTACAGACTCTACATTCACTGAATGTAGAGTCTGTATATAGAGACTTCCTCGGGTGTTACGTTGTCCCCAGCTCTGACCTCAGACTTCAGAGGTAAATAGAACACAGCATTGACCCCTGTCATTTTTACTCTTTGGTTTTTGTACGAATTAGACATGATGTAATGTGTTAATTAGTGAGCCTTAGAGGTGCTGCTCGGTGGAATTTGAAACCTTTGGAGAAAACCAGAACAGCTATTTCCCCCTGATTTCAGTCTTAGTGCTAAGATAGAATAATTGGTGTCTAGCTGTAGCTTCATATCTAACGTCCAAATATCAGAGTGATATCAATCTCTGTATCTGTATCTCTGCAAGAAAGCCAGTAACCCAAAATCTCAGACTGTCCCTTTAAGGGAGCAGAATACTGGATGTTTTTCATCAGTCGTGCTTCGCTTGACTCGTCTTTCACTTGAACTCTGTCAGTCTCTCCGCCTCTCTCCTTGTCTGGACTGGCAGTTCATGACCCGTGAGGTTCATGACCCATGACTGAATGTTCCTCTCACACCTCTACCTCCAGCTGTCTGAGGCACGTGTTGTTGCAGCGAATACAACCGGGGACAGGAAGTGACAACACCGAAGGAATGCTAGTATAACAGCTCAGCTGGGCCTCTGGGGTATTAAGACAGGGAGGGAACGAGAATAGAGGGATTTAAGTCAGGAGAAGGAAGAGGAGGGCAGGTAGGTTTCTCTGAACCTGATAATTGGAGTGGAGAGGAGTTAAAGGAAGAGAGTTACCAAGAAGTGAAGGAGCTGAGGAGGAGACAGTGGAGGAATGTTGGTATTAAAACTCCACCAGGCTCCCGGGGGGAAAACGAGTGGTTTTGGGTAGAGATGGGAAAGATGGTTAGGGAAAAGTAAACCATTGTAGTAACCTTTCGTCCAACAAGAGAGCTGTTAGAAAGCAGTGGAAAGAGAGGGTTAAAGGATGTGGGGAGTGAGTAATCCCACACTGATTTTTGGGTATCCCACAGAGGTTGAGAGGAGGAATAAAGAGGAAGAGAAGAGGATTTGTATACAATTCTTCCTGAGCATTATGGGAGTAGAAAGGACCTGCACCAGTGGAGTAAACATATGAGTAGAAATGAAAAGAGAAGGAAATGAAATACATGTAGTTATAATATTGCTTGTAAAAAATGAAAGTAGATATTATAAAACAACGGTGGTGGAATACAGAAGAGCAGCTCTTCACACAGTCATATACAAACACGAAAACTCCCCCTGATTTCCTCTTATTTTTCTGCATATTTAATCCACATTCCTACAGGCTTATGTAAGCAGTGAACTAAAGTGTGTCGGTATTGCTCACAAGTGTGTGTATGTGTGTAGCTGCGAGTGTGTGTGTGCGTGCTAATTTGCAGTTTAGACCAATTTAGCTGAGTTGTGTGAACTCGGCGTCACAGTTCTTGAGTGTAGCCTTTATTTTATCAGCTCAGCTTCATTTACAAGACTAACAAATGGAGGAAGACTCTGTGGAGTTTGCTGCTGATTATATACACACACACACACACACACACACACACACATACATACATACATACATACATACAGTGTGGTGGTTTTAAACATCTGCGTCATCTGGTGTTGGTAATTGCCATGAGCTTTGTTACAGTGTTCTAATTTCTCCCCCTAGCATTACACCTAACTGGTGTGTGTCTTCTGGTTTACAGCTCAGAATGACCAGTTTAACCATTCACAGTCTCGGCCCTTTTAATTTGGTTTCTGTTTAAAAAAAAAAAAAAAAGTTTCCTCCATCAGTTAGCAAACATGGTGTGACGGTAGCAGATATACGAGGTGCATTGATATGTAAATATTGTTCCTGGTGGTGTAATGTTCTTTATTTTAGTTGTTAAACTGAATTATTGCCAAAAATAGGTTTTATAGACTAGAATTAAGTCCCTGCTATTTTTGATTGTCTCTTAAACATGCTGCACTCGTGGCTTGTAGTGTGTCGGCTGTTTCTGTGGACTTAAAGGAATACTTCACCCTCCTAATGACCATTTGTGTAGCAGTAACTCATCCCATGTTGCATTGAAAAAACACAAAAAAAACACTGTTTTTCCCACATGCTTCTAAGTTCAATGAAGAATCCGAAAACAGAGACAGTTCTTAATAAATTGAAGTCATACACACTCACCTTGCTAGTACCAGGTTAGGCCCCTTTGCCTTCAGAGCTGCCTTAATTCTTGGTGTCATAGATTCAACAAGGTGCTGGAAACACTCCTCAGAGATTTTGGTCCATACTGACATGATGACATCACACAGTTGCTGCAGATTTGTCGGCTGCACATCCATGATGATAATCTCCCGTTCCACCACATCCCAAAGGTGCTCTATTGGACTGAGATCTGGTGACTGTGGAGGCCATTGGAGTACAGTGAACTCATTGTCATGTTCAAGAAACCAGTTTGAGATGATGTGAGCTTTGTGACATGGTGCGTTATCCTGCTGGAAGTAGCCATCAGAAGATGGGTACACTGTGGTCATAAAGGGATGGACACGCTCAGCAACAATACTCAGGTAGGCTGTGGTGTTTAAACCATGCTCAGTTGGTACTAAGAACATCTCCCCCACACCATTACACCACCAGCAGCAGCCTGATACAAGGCAGGATGGATCCATGACGCCAAATTCTGACCCTACCATCTGAATGTGGCAGCAGAAATCCAGACTCATCAGACCAGGCAACGTTTTTCCAATCTTCTATTGTCCAGTTTTGGTGAGCCTGTGTGAACTGTAGCCTCAGTTTCCTGTTGTTAGCTGACAGGAGTGGCACCTGGTGTGGTCTTCTGCTGCTGTAGCCCATCTGCTTCAAGGTTGGACAAGGTGTTGTTGCTTCAGAGATGGTCTTCTGCAGACCTTGGTTGTAACCAGTGGTTATTTGACTTCCTGTTGCCTTTCTGTCATCTTGAACCAGTCTGACCTCTGGCATCAACAAGGCATTTTGGCTCACTGGATATTTTCTCTTTTTGGGACTATCCTCTGTAAACCCTAGAGATGGTTGTGTGTGAAAATCCCAGTCAATACTCAGACCAGCCCGTCTGGCACCGACAACCATGCCACGTTCAAAGTCATTTGAATCACCTTTCTTCCCCATTCTGATGCTCAGTTTGAACTTCAGCAGGTCGTCTTCACCATGTCTACATGACTAAATGCTTTGAGTTGCTGCCATGTGATTGGCTCTCCCTCTCAGGTGGGCCAGCTGTGACTTCCTGTGATCACCCAAAGTGTCTGTAACTGATGTCTAGACATGGACCAAGACCAGCACCCTTAAAATACTGCAGTGAACATCAGGTCCGATACAATCAAAGCTTCAGAGAAGCACTCATTCACTAAAAATAGGTTAGGGTGTGTCCAGTCTTTCATTGTTCAGTGTCATTTGTCTTTGTTGTGAATTTCCTTGACGGGCCCCTGCAGCTATGGATCCCCTGGTGTGGAGTTCACAGGATTACACAAAGACACCACTGCTGTCACACAGATCCACTTCCTGCCTGGACAGGTAAGTTCCATCACGCTACTTTATTTTCCGCATGTAAGGATAGCTTTGTGTCCAGAGTGGTTGCCAAAATGTGTGTGATGTTAATGTTTAATTTGCTCTGTGATAGGGTCGTCTGCTGTCACTGCTGGATGACAACACGATTCACCTGTGGGAGCTGGTGGCCGGGGCTCCCAGAGAGGTGGGAGGGGTTAAGAGAGAAGGGGTGGTCAGTCTACAGGAAGTGGACAGCTACACCCTCCCAGGAAGACCTGGCATTGAGAGCTGCAGGTACACATTTTCATCATATTGTAGCTTGACCAATATCAGAAATTGCTTCCCATTCCCACTTATCATTTAGATACAAAAACATGGGAAATAGGGTCCAGGTCGGAAAATACTGTACCTTTTAATGTCCTTGCACCTACTGCAGTTAAGCCGTGTCCCTACTTCTCTGCTGGTTGTAATATTTCATATGGTAGTTATATCAACCATGATGCACACAAACAATATTTCCTGAATGAGAGGTCAGTCCCACACCCTGTCTCAAACTGGCTGGTCATTGGAGAACCTCGTGAATTTGTGTTTCAACGTTGAGTCAGATTGCACTCCATGCAAGGCGAGTGAATACGTCGCAGCCTGTTCCACAGTAAAATGACTGGCAGCTTTACTCTTTATTCTTACTCTTCCTCCAGTGCCACCCGGGTGACTGTCCTCCTCTTGCTGAGGTCATGCGACCTGCTCTGCATTGGAACAGAGGGAGGGGGCGTGTACTTCCTGGAGTTGCCCCGCCTATCACTGAAGGACACCCAGACGCTGCTCCAGGATCAAGTCATGCACAGGTGAGAATGTCACATTTGGACTCCACATAGAGCACGTATCAACAAATTAAAAAGCAGCTGAAAGATATGTTTGTGAAGGGGATCAGTGCATTTAAAATAATATTCCAGCTCTTCTTTATATTGTATTTATACATATAATGAGCAGCTTCCCATGTTGAGCCTGTGTAGTCTCTCCTTTCTCACTCTTCATTCTCACCTCTCCATCCCCGTCACAGTATGTGTTCCTTTAAACACTAAACACACCAGTTTCCTCCGCTCTCAGCTCCAGCTGAGCAGGTCGGACACACACATGCACACAGAAACAAATATCCATGTTGACCTGAGCAGCAGCAGGCAGGTCAGGGTCATGCAGTTCAGGGATCATGAGAACGGTCAGATGTCCTGAATGAACACTGCTTGAGGAAAAAGCAACAGACTTCATGAACTGTTAAACTGAATTGTACTGAATAATACAGGTTTTGGGATATGGTGTGAGAGCGGAGCGCTGAGTCAGATAAAGATAATGGTTTCTTTAGTTCAAGTTAGCGCAGCTGAGATGTAGAGGCATCTGTTTTGGGACATTGTTGCATTGGATATGTGCTGTAAATCTTGCATAGGAATTTGAGCAGATGTTTTTTTAGGAACAGGAGTTTGGGGAAAAAAGGGTGGATAAAATGAAATACAGTGAAGGACAATAAAATAGCTGCAGTATGCAGTAAAAATAAGTGAAGTTAAGCTCAAAAAGCTGCAAACTTCATGACTGCTTTCCGGCTTTTCCTCGACAACTCCCTTGCAAAAATGTTGACTGTGGGACTTATTTCAAAAAACCTGAAAATGTTTTGGGTCTTTCACATGAGACATTTGCATTTTTGTGTTTTCATCTGTGCTGTTCAGACTAGTTTGAAGTGGGTGTGGCTCAGGTGGACAAAGGCGATGTCGCACACATGTCTGCACCAATGAGGATTTGATTTAAAATGTGATGATCATTGTGGGGCTGTTCAGTCCACACCCACACAGTCTGAAACAGATTAACTGAGTTTTACATACTTGATAGATGTGACTTGTGTTTTTTTTACCTTTCACATTAACTTTGAATATTGCTTTTTTAGACATTACCATCAAATGTAATAAAAGGTTTGAAATCTAGTTTTCAGGGGCTTTGAACCCAACATTCAAGGCTACCTGGTAGTCAAGGTAATCTGAGTTAGAGGTTATTCAGGGGTCCAGAATGATGGACCCAAACCCTGTTGGACCGGGGAAAGTCTCTCAGAGATCTGACTGGACCTAAACATTTTTTCAAATATAATTACTAGACCTGGTGGCATGATGGTACAATGGTTAGCATTGCCGCCTCACAGCAAGAGGCATGTTCTCCCCTTATCAGCGTGGGTTTTCTGCGGGTGCTCCGGCTTCCTCCCACAGTACAAAGACATACAGATTAATTGGTGACTCTAAATTGTCCATACTTTAGTTTTTATTGTCTCTTTAAAGACATATGAACTACAACATCTAAATCCTTACTTGGAGAAAAAAAAGGGTCACAGAGCGTAGTTCCTGTGGGCTCCAGCAACACTAAACCCCTGAGCTTGCCTGAGAAGGACTAAATGCACAAACCTGCTATTTTTAAATATCCCATGGAGAGAGACTCTCACTGTAGCCTGTTTTACTTTGTTCTGAAAATGTCAGCGTGCAGCCTCGTTCTGTGGACGATAAACAAGGTGTAGACTTCCATCTGTGTCACCGGTAATAAGGAAATACAGTGAGTGCTGGACGGAGCAGTGAGTGACAACAACCCCGCCCACATTTAAGAGCACAGTTTGCAGTGGAAACGCTAGGGTCTAGATACCATGTCTGAAGGGTTACTTTTGGTCCAAAGGTACCATACTGAAAGTGTTTGGTATAAATGGGGCCTTAGATGGTTCATACAAATATAAATGTTGAACCTTTTGTCAGTATGGACATGGACAATCGTTTGTTAACTTGACAGAAACCATGAGCACCAAAGTACAGTTCAGATTTACTGGTGGCATGGTAAACTCTCCCTTACTCATGGTAAGGGAGACAAAAAAAGTGGTGACTCCCTGCTTTTGAAGTGGTTATTAAATCTGGATACGTGTCAGTGCCACGATTATTTATATTCCCTTAGTTTGCAAGGTCCACTGATCAAGAGAATTAAAAGGATTTTTTATGAAATTTATTGAAGTTGTGAATATGGTCAGGCTGCCTATCTAACTTTCCTTCACCTCCGTAACGCAGGTGCTGCTGCTCAACAGTTTTTGATCCTATGTCAGCCTCACCATCGTGCAGGTTACACACACAGGGCTTATGCATTTCTCTCTTGATCAGGATCCAGCTGGGTAGTGATAAACAGACTTGACACCCGATTGACCGTAATAAAAATGTGGATCCGAACTCGTACAAGTCAGGGTCCAGCCTCAGGTCCTAGGGTCTGGGTAGACCTGAAAAGACCTCTAATTTAAGTCAATTAGTATCCGTTTTGAATGGAATGCACTATAATGGCTGTGTAAATTGCTGGTTCACCATCTGTAAACACTGCAAACTTACATAATGTGGCAAAGGGGAATTGCCCTCAATTTATAATTGGCCAAAACGCTGAGACACTGCATGAACAAAGAGGAGATGTGTATAATTATGTGGCACTATATGATGTTTCTGTTATTTTGTCCAGCCGCTGCACATTCATCAGAGTAGTTTCTTTATTTTTTCGTGCTGCCTCTTTTCTCGCTGCATTCCTGTGTTGATACACTGGCAGCTCATCACAGCACTACTGTTGTGTTCCCTCTCCATTCTGCTGTGTGACGGTCTGACTGGTTGGCCTAACCCCTCATTAACCAGGCTTGTTTAGGGAAGTGGGCAGAACTGAGGCCTAACGAGGGCCCTGATAAGGCCCGTGTGTGTGTGTGTGTGTGTGTGTGTGTGATTTGTATGGTATGTTTAAAGGAGGGGAGGTTTTAGACAGGGAGGCTTTGTACCGGCTGCCAAAACACGGTGTTCCGGTTGGGGAAGTGTTTCAGCTGAATCTCCAACGTGCACGTGCGCACACACACACACACACATTTGAATCCATACACACACACACACTCATAGAGGCTCATCACCGGGACTCAGTAGCAGGATGCTGGATTCCCTAAAAATACTCGAACGGAGAGACGGAGACAATGGAATGCTTTGTTGGGAATGTTTCTGCCTCTGTGCTTCCGGAGAGGATCTTCCTCAGTGGACGCCAGCAAAGCAGTCAGAAGTCTGTATGCGTGTGTGTGTGAGTGTGTGTATGTGTGTGTGTGTGTTTGTGAGCGTGTTTCACGCAGGCCCGACTGTCTCCTCTCCAATGGTTCTGCCTCATCCGCAGCAGAAAGCTGCATCGCGTCTTGTCCGTCCCACTTTGTTTGTTTCTTTTTCATTTCCTCCGTCTCTCCGATGCTTCCTCTCCTGTCTTCCTCTGTCTTCTCCCCCTCTTCTCCCCGTCCATTGCTGAGGGAATCCTCTGACATCTCGAGGGTGTGTCCTGCTCTACATTCCTCCGCTGCCTCAGAGGAATGTCTAGTTCACAAACTCCAACAGCTCCAGCTTGTTGTTGATTTGTTGTTGTTGTTGTTGGAGGAGCAGCCTCTGGTAGTATAAAAGTTTGTACAGCTGGTTTGAGCTCGGTGTTGATTAGATTATACATAAATTTAAACACGTAGAGTTTTGCTTTGGGTTGTTTTGGTGCAAAAGAAAAGAGGCCTGTGGAGTATATACAGTCCCTGTGTTCTGCTTTCCAGCTGGGTTATCAGTAAGCACAGATTTTTCCTCCCCTCATTGGATCATCTTTTATATTTTGTGAAGCTGTGTTGAGGATTGATGGTAAAAGACTGGCGGAAAATGTCACGCCAAACTCCCTTTGAGAAATATGACATATGAACACTTCCTTGAATGTCTGCAAAAACAAGGAACTCTAGAAACAGAAGATCAAATGCTTCATATGTTGACAGTGTTCTTGTCAATTTGACATCAATATAATCAATAAAGGTAAACAGTGCACAATTTACATATTTAATTTTGTCACCTCAGCACGCTACCAGCCTCTGATGGTTAGCTGCGTTTTTTTTAGCAAGACAAGACGCTGGGAATGAGAGAAGAACCTTCAAAAATTAAATAAAATAAAATTATTCGACGTGTATCTGATTAAACACTGTGACTCTTGTTCATGCCCCACCTCCACCAGTTTCTCCTCCTTTTCCACGGTTCAAGAGAACCAAGACTTGTTCACGTTCTTGTGCCTCAGAGTCCCCTACATGTTTACTGTCTACCTAGTCTGAGTGGGCGGAAGATCTCTGCATAGATCAGCCTCTCATTGGGCGGAACGAGCCACCCGCTGAAGTCCCGCCCTACAACCTCCGGTTGTGTAGCAGTTTTCAACCGTTTTCAACACGTCCTTTACTAACTTTTGCGGTGTTTGATCTTGCGGGGATGTAGCCATTTTTCTGCCATGGTTCGCGTCTTGTAGGCGATATTTTTGTGGGCGTGTTACACCAAAACCTGTTTCCCCCCGGCAATATTTTTGCAAGCGCACCGTTGCTGTGGCACCGCCCAGAACGATTGTGATTGGTTGAAAGAAATACAAGCAGCCGGGGCGTTTTTTCCTCCAATCTTAAAGTGAGAGTCGGCCCAGCCAGACCTTTCTTGAGAAAGGTCTGGTGAGCGAGACTACTGTCTACCCTGTTTGCTGCTTTGGTGCTAGGGAGAGCACAGCTATTGGTTATTGATAGTGTTCATGTCATTGAACTTCAGTATTCGCATGAGCCACGACTAAAAACTACATCAAATTAAACGTTTCATTTTGTCAGAACTTCAAAACAAGAAAAAGACTGATTTAACACAGCTCGGACTAACTAACACCTGTGTGCTCACAAACTGATGTGAAATTCTGAAAATCTGAGACGATTGCATTAGGGTCAGTGTTGTCGGACCCTGGTCTAAGCCGGCCCGATGCTACATTATGATTGGCCAGTCTGTGTCCGGGGGCAGGACTTAGCAAAGGATCAATTATGGACATTAAACATACTTATAAAATGTATTTAACAAAATTGTCTAAGGTAGGGTAAGTATGGCATTCTTTCACCTTGTTTTGACCTGTAGACATTTTAATTTACGGCATGTTGGTTTACAAATTAACTACACGTGTTAGATGATGGGTGATGTTTTGTTTCCCCAGCCTGCCAGATGATTACAGATGTGGGAAGTCCTTGGGGCCGGTGGAGTCTCTTCAGGAACATCCTCAGCAGTCGGGGAAGATTCTGATTGGCTACAGCCGGGGCCTGGTGGTCCTCTGGGATCTGAGCACCCGTCATGACGAGCAGCTCTTCCTGGGCAAACAGGTACCTGGTTAACAGAGCAAAACTTAGTGCACGTGGGTGTTGCCTTTTTACTGACAGTGTTCTACGATTAATCTTTCATGTGGGTACAATGAGGAACTTTTAAGATTTGTTTTACGGTGTGTTACTTTTTTTTTATTGTCACTGTTCTGGACATGTTGGTGTTTACTGTAACAAGCCAATGAGGCGTTACAGAGGAATAACAGTAGTTAAAAACTGCAATAGCAGCTCCTTTAGTTTCATTATTATTCTATAAGGTGTAATTCTTTTGCTATGCAACTCTGTCTGATGCGTATACTGTGTGTGAACCTCCTGCAGCAGCTGGAGAGCCTGGTGTGGGAACGCACTGGAAACTTATTTGTCAGTTCTCATAACGACGGGGGCTACGCCGTGTGGGCTGTTACTAATGGCAACACCAACAACCACCAACCAGTGTCGTCTACCATCCCATATGGTGAGAAATGCGTACATTCCACACACACACACTCACATTGGCAGACAGACATTAGACGGGAAATACCAATTTGTGTTTCCCAGCCTGTGTCTGTTTGAAGCCTCTTTAACCACAGTGTCACTAGGTCGTGTGAAGGTGTCTGTCTCGTCAAAAAGACCAGTGATCTGTGACTGACACTGACTTAACGAACCATGTCTGCTGACGTATCGTGACTCATAGTGACACGTTATTATGCTGAGAATTATGGTCAGGGTCCCTGTAAGACGGACGCTTCTGCTTTTCCGCACACAAATCTTATTTTTCTATCTTTTGTTGTCTCTGTGACTAAAAAAGGCTTCCTTGGGTTTTTAATAGTTTCAGTCCAGCCAATGTCTGTGTAATAATTTTAACTTTACTGTTCATGACTGTCTGCCACAGGTCCATTTCCCTGTAAGGCCATCAACAAGATCCTGTGGAGAACAACACAGACAGGGTGAGTGTGTGACGTATTTTGTGATGTATGTTTCCTGTTTGATTCCTGCAGCCAGACTAGACATTTTAGGTCACAGCACCAGTATATCTTCACTCCTGTCTGTTGTTGTCATTCTTCATAATAGGGCAGTGTTTTGCAAAGAATCAGGCAATATGATGCGTATCACAAAACTAGGGGTGCCAGATATGTTGTGATACTGTAAGTAAGGCGATATATTGCAACTTTTTACAATCTAAATTTAGGAAAACTTTCAAAATATAAAGAACACACCACCTTATGCATAAAAATTTTAGTTTTTCATGAGAGTTAACACGAGTTAAAACATGTGAGTGTGTGTCAAGTTTGTTAAGTGATGAATTTACATCACATTGCTGTAATTCAGACTTTAAAATGAGGGGAAAACATTTACGCCATATCATGATACAACGGTATTCAAAATGTAAGACAAAATATAGTGTCATATCTCGACAACCATATACATATCTTCATGTTGCCCAGCCCTACATCATAGCACTACTTTTCCTGCAATGTGAGTAAATGAATTTATATAGATACAGAATCACAGAACATAATATTGCAGTACTTAAGTTTATCAATATTTTCTTACACCCCTAATATGTAAGATTCATTTTTGTTTTCTTTTTCATTTGTTTTTTTCTTACACATTTTTATTACACTTTAAATACATTTTCATCTGTATTTTATTTCCCCATAAATACAAAATGTGTTGTCTCCTTCCCCAAGAAGACAATCTGCTATAGTTTACCGCAAGAAGGATACTAACAAAAAGTCATAAAAAGTGAACAGAAAATTAGCTCATAATCAACAGCTGAAACATGTTTTTTCACTGTTCCTCCAAGTAGTTAATAAAAGAAAAGAAAAACAGTTTTTGTATTGCCAGTGGTATTTCTGTTTTCCAAATTATATGCATGCTCGGTTGATATTGTTCTAGATGAATAAAAATACTTTTCTTTGTGCCTCCAGTTCTCCAGTATTGTTGTACAGTGGAGGGATGCCCAGAGCCAGCTATGGTGACCGCCACTGTCTGACCATTCAACAAGACAAAGACCACATCACACTTGACTTCACATCCCGAGTCATCGACTTCTTCACTGTCCACAGCGTAGAGCAAGAGAAAGGTCAGGAGCTGGCCTACATTTATGATGTGTATCTATGTATACAGAGTTTTAGGCTAACGCTATCATGTTGTGTAATACAGTCTAAATGTTTCAGGAGCATCAGCACTTCATAATCTGTCTCCTTCTAACAGAGTTTGATGAGCCGTCTGCGCTGGTTGTGTTACTGGAGGAGGAGCTGGTTGTCATTGACCTCCAGACCCCCGGGTGGCCCACTCTGCCCACTCCTTACCTGGCTCCTCTCCACTCCTCAGCTATCACCTGCTCTTTCCACGTCGCCAGCGTCCCTCCCAAACTCTGGGAGAGGCTGGTCAACGCCGGCAAAGCACAGCAGGGCCGGCAACAAGCACACGGGGTGAGAAACACACTGTGGTCTGCGGTCACATGTACTGACACTTTTACTCTTAAAATATGTTGTTAATACTTACAAATAAAGCTAATGTTTTGTAGCTATATCTTCAGTTCACTCCCATATTACAGAGAAAGCTAATACTTTACTATTATTTGTGATTATTTGGTTGCTTGTTGACACATTTCTCGCAGTTTTCTTTTGGTCTGTTGTCTCTCAGACGATCTTTTGGCATCCTCTCCTTCAGGGCTTCAGTTTCTTTTTCATGTTTTCTAATTGATTTCTGCTCAGTCGCATGTAGCTGGCAGCAGCATCTTTTGATTCTGTGTTGGCAGGACGCTATAAACGAAGGGCTTATTGTGTAAATTGGTTTATTCATGGTAGAAGGGGTATTCAATTACAGGGAATCCAAGATGTATGTAAGCAGCTTAACCTGAGAACACCTTAAACAGAGCTTGGCCAATAGCCAGGCTGCTCATGCTTCAAATGGAGCCATCAGAGCTTGTCAGTGTACATACTTTGTACATACATACAAACCTGCATGCTCACAGACTCAGGTTACAGGGTTTGATTTGGATTTCTACCAACAGGCTGTCGAGTGTCATCAAGGATCAGCTGCTGCCTCTGTTCAGGACAGGGGAGCAAGTACAGTGAAATTACAGAGGTTTAGATTAAGGATATTGAAGTTAAATTGATGGCATCACTTACGGTATAGACTCACAAGTCAGTCTTTAGACGTTTTGCTTAACTAAAGACTGATGTCTTTCTCCCTGATTTTCTGTTTAGATGGGCGGATACAATTTCAGAGTTTTAAAAAAAAAAAAAAACCTACGTTGCAGAACCAATAGTAAATCCGCAGGGCGGTCCTTCGGTGGCTCACTGAACTCTTGTGCTTGTAAATATAGTCCGACTGCGTTAAAAGTTTTAAACAAAGTCACTGTAAGTCCTTCATTTCCACAATCTTGTGGACTGAGCACACGTTTGATAAAACGGAGTTAAATCTCTTGGCATCCATTTTCAAGCTCTCTGTGTGTTTGTGTCCTTGCGGACGAGAAAAGGGGGAGCACACATTTCCAGGAGGGCGTGTCCTTTTCAAAAATGCAAGAGGCGATGCTTTGTTGCCGGCTGTTTTCTCCGGTGTGTTAAACACACTTTAGAAAGGAGTGTCCCCAGACTATCAGAAGGCGGAGATCTCTGATTGTCTGATGGCGAGACTACTTACAGTATGACTTAGGGATGGGAATCGAGAGCTGATTCCAGGTGAGAGATGGTTCCAAACGGTTTGATCTATCTCAATCGTATGCCTCCGAGTTTCTTTTATAGATACCAGTATGATTTTCTAACAGTTGAGTATTGCAAAACAGTGACATCAAACTCATGCTGCTGGAAAGTTGCAACAAGAAGGAGTCATAGTAAAGAGGAAAAACACAGCGTTCCCAGAGGTCCTTAAAATCCTTGAAAGTTTGTGAATTTGAAGCAAAATAAATCCTAAAAGTTTTTTTTAAAATACACATCACTGCGTACATTTGCTTCTCTGTGGTATTTTTAAAAACATGCACCTGTATGCGTTAGAGATGGGAATCACCAGAGGATCCACGATACGATATTATCACCACACTTGAGTCAAGATACAATATTATTGAGATTTAAACTATGCTGAGTATAGGGCTAAAATATATTGCGACGTATTGTGATTTATTATCTTTTTTCATCTGTAAATTATGTCCCCAAAGGAAAACTTTGCCAACATCTGTTTCATCTAATAAGATAAGGAGGAAAGTTTTTAGTCTGGAAGTTTAATTTGTATTTGTAATATTAATAATTTATGTAGTAAAGGTTGCGATACGATATTGCAACACAAAAACATCACAGTACAGTGCTTGAATTTACATATTTTGTAAAGGAATAGAAATTAAATAGGCTTCACACTGGTTAGTCTGCACGTCCCTCCCACAGTTGGGTCACTGCTTGACACGCCACCTGCTTTGAGATATGGTGGCAGTCATGTGCATGCATTGGTATTTGAAGTTGAGTGTTGCAGGTTAAACAGCACCAAGACGCAAATCATTTGAGCAAATCAAACTATGTCAGGTTGGGTCCTTGAATGTGGGCCCAGAAAGTCCTTAAAAACCTTGTATTTGATCTCATTCAAAAGCACACGCCCCGTGCACAGCGTTGTCAGTTCTTGGTCCCAACTTGGAGCAGGTGATGGCAGGAAACATCACATTGATAGTCAATAAGCTGCTTCTGACTGGATTCAGTGCAGCTGCAGCCTTGTCAAAAACACCCGTGCATTGTATGTTACAACTAACAAAACCATGGGCGAAACACGTTTGTAACATTTCAAATGAAGACTAATAATTGACTATTAACCTTGTATTTGATGTTTAAGATGGTGTGGGAACCCTGATTTCACAAAGATGAACATTATAATTTCACCAGTATGCTGAAACATCTTTCTACATAACATGGGCTTAAATTCCATGAATGCCGTGTACTTGACACTCTACACACGGATGTCACTGCTTCCCAACTGAGCAGCACGTCTGTATCTGAGGGTAAATGCCCTGTTATGATAACATTAGTGCCACGAAGGCAGGCTGCTGCATAATTTTTCTTTGACTAAGACAACTGACTGTTGCCACACACAAAAAATTGCTCAGGAGTCAATAAGGGAATCAATAAAGGAAGAGGTGCCAGCATTGGTATAAATAAACCCTTATCAGTTCCCATCCCTGGTACCAGTTCATCTGAGCTCAGAGGCTGGCAGCTAAACAGCTCTGAGGAAACCTACAGGAGTGTGACCACCAGCCTGCTGGGAGTGTTAACTTTAAGAGCAGGTGTAAGCAGTTAGAGGCTTTGCAAAGGCTTTGTAGCTCAGATCAGCTGTTTGATCAGTGGCAGATTACACACACACACACACACACGCACAGCTGGTATACTCGTTAATCATCCCTGTCTGTCCGTGTGTGTGAGGCCAAACCAAAGAGACTGGCACTGTAACAGAGTGAACCCAACAAAAGCTGATATCTGTGTGTTTCTGCATACACATCTCATCCACATGGGAGTGCCTCAGTGTCAGGGCTGGGACATTTTGAGCTGATGTCATGATAAAAAGGAAAGGGTCAGGGAATATGTCTTAAATGGTTCAATGTGTTACATTTTTCTCTTGCATCTCCTCAGTGTGACGGAGTTCTAACTTTCCTCCGATCTTTGTCTGTTTGTGCAGAGTTGGCCCATCTGTGGAGGGAAAAACCTGGCTCCTCCACCCAAACAACAAGAGCTGCTATTGACAGGGTACGCACACGCATGCACATACACAAACACAGTCATATATCAACAGTTACAGGCTGCCTCCACACAGCTGGTGGATCCAGGTTTCATTTTTCTTTCATGACACAAATCTGGTCCAAATCTGCTGCTTTCTAGTAAGTGTAAGTGACTAAAAGCTGCGTGGAGACATTTTTTTTTCTTCTCTGATGTGATCGACATGGATGTGCTGAATAAAACTGCATCTACATCTAACTTGTCCTGACAATGAAATTTGTCAGAATTGGAATTGCAACAAGGAAAACCTGAGGCAACTGGTGTAATATTGCCAACTGCAGATGTTTGGCAGAGCTAGTGTTAGCGTGGGGCACAATGGAGCAGAACAGCTGGATTGACTGGAATTCGGTAAAAAGCACAGTTTGCGAAATATCTTGAGAACTATTGGCTGGATCATCAACTCTTTGTTGACTCTTTCCATATGAAGTCTGAGGGTTTGAACGGGGTTCGGCAGGACGATCAGGGTGACAGTGACATTCACATAATATTGTAGATGAGCAAACTACAATAACAATGGATTGGAAATGTGCAACATTTTTTGCCGATACTGGATATCAAACAAGAGCCAGAAACCGTATCATATTAAGTTGCTGTGAGCTGTGAATTCACCTGTTAACTATAAACAGAAGGCAGAAGATAACAGTATCTCTGAGCCTGACCGGGCAAAGCCTCTCTGTCCCTGTGCAGCTGCTTTCATCTCACTCAGGGTGCTTTCAGACCTAGAGTCGTCCCCTTTGGTCTGAATCAGGGACTAATTTTGTCACAAAGTTGTATAATTGCCTCGAGTTGGTTCATGTTCTCACAGCAGCATTTACAAGCGGACCAGATCAAATGTGTTGTGTGAGAAAGCTGCTCTTGATTGGTCAGAATTTCCATGTGGGAAAAATCCAGGAAGTAAAGCAAACGTTGAAGAAGAGTACACTTGCAATATAAATGTGACATTTTCTAATGTCACAATGGAGGGACAACTACGCAGGTTGATTTTAGCGCTGCTCATCGTGGACTATATTGCTGTCATTGTTCATTTTAGTCAAACCATACAGTTTGAAAACGAGGCGCGGCTCCAACTAGAAAACGATGTTTTGATGCATTGGATGTGCTGAATGTGCATATTAAGGCAGTACAGGAGGAGGTGCACATTAATAATCCACCTCTTCAAGAAGGTCTCAATCTGGTTGTTTTGGTGCGCACCTGAGTGTGATTGCTGTGTTCACACCTGCCCAAATGAACCGCACTTAGGGGGCAAACAAACTTTGAGTTTGATTGAACTGAACCAAACAAGGCAGATGTGAAAGCACCCTCAGCACCCTCAGGTCCACAGCCCCCTGCACTGGAAAGCAGCTCGAAAGCAAGAAGTGCTCACTCTGCAGCTACATCTGGGGGCCTTAGAATTGATTAATTAATTTGCCCTTAAATACGTTTTTATCATGTGTTTTCTAGGCATGAAGACGGCACCGTGCGTTTCTGGGATGCGTCTGGTGTTGCTCTTACTCCGCTGTACAAACTCAGCACAGCCAATGTCTTCCACACCGACTGCGACCCTTGCGACGATCCTCAGGACCCTAACGACGACCCCGACATGCAGCAGGAGGAGGAATGGCCTCCCTTCAGGAAGGTGAGAACTGAGGAGACGAGCATGAGAAAATTGAAATGTAGTAAGAATAAAAGAGCTGAAATCTTTGCTGTAAAGATCCGACACAGGGTCTTACTTTACAGGCTGTGAGAATGAAAACAGTCTGTGTATTACACACACACACACACACAGTCGCCCTGTGACACAACATCTGTGGCTACATCTGTGGCCTAATTCTCTCATCTGATTGTTTTCATGTGTTGGGTGTTCAGACAGGACCCACCCCATTGTTCCTGTTATTAAAACTTGACGGTGAAGGAGCCGCAGTCTGATTCTGTTTTAATGGCCTGTTTCTTTGTTCAGCATGACATTTAAATGAACTGATTCAGCATCAGGAGGAAGAAGCGCAGCGAATTTGACTGAGTAGCGCGGCTTTGGAAGATGCTGACAGGAAATGGAGATGGGTCATGAAGGAAAACACTCGATGAATATTTAAATCGACTGGATCCACAGTTGGAAATGTTTCTCAGTGTTTGGGCAGATAACCAAGATAACCATATATTATCTTGGATCTCGTCTGTAGATGGAGGGATTACAGTGAAGGGAAGAGACATGAGTGTGGCTTTTTTGTTTTTGTTCCTTCACTAGGAAGAGTTCAGTAGGTAGCTGTCCCTGGAAGATTGTCATCATGTGTTAAAGGGAGAGTTCACCCCACAGTCACAACAACATATTTTTCCACTTACCTGTAGTGCTGTTTATCAGTCTAGATTGTTTTGGTGTGAGTTGTAAAGTGTTGGAGATAGCAGACCTTGTTGTAAGCAGTTTCATGTAGGAACTTTCTTTTTCAACTGAACTACACCCACCAACTGTATCACCATGCAGAAGAAAGTAGACATTGACTGCTAGCTCACCTAGCACCACTGAGCTAGCTAAAGCCCCGTTTCCTGTGGGCTACAGCAACACTAAACCCCTGAGCTTGCCTGAGAAGGACTAAATGCACACACATGCTATTTTTAAATATCCCATGGAGAGAGACTCTCATTGCAGCCTGTTTTACTTTGTTCTGAAAATGTCAGCGTGCAGCCTCGTTCTGTGGACGATAAACAAAGTTGCAGACTGATAAAAGAGGAAATACAGTGAGTGCTGGACGGAGCAGTGAGTGACAACAACCCCGCCCGCATTTAAGAGCACTGTTTGCAGTGGAAACGCTAGGGTCTAGGTACCATGTCTGAAGGGTTACTTTTGGTTCCAAAGGTACCATACTGAAAGTGTTTGGTGGAAACGAGGCTTAATGTTACAGCTCAGCCGAAGAGGACGCCATTGATGTTTACATCTCAGACTGCATGAGCAGGAGTCTCTCGTCCATGACTAGATTCACATTTCCTTCTGCGTGGTGATACAGTTGGCAGGTGTACTTTGGTCAGAAGAAAATACTTCCTACATTAAACTGCTCGCAACAACGTCTGTTGATTATCTTGAGTAACTGGGTCATGATTTCTGGAAAGATACGTTGCTGTTGCCTGTTGAGTTTAAGTTAAGACAGGCGTCTCTACAGACGATAGCTCCGACGCTCGGCACCTCACCAAACAGTCTAGACTGATAAACAGCACCACGGGTCGGAGGGAAAGTATGTATATTTGGGTTAACTATCCCTTTAAGAAATTAGTAGCAGAAATGGGTTAGAAAGAACGAAAACTGATTTTTAGTGATGCTTTTAACAGTGACAAATAGATTTAATTAGTCTTTGGCCTCTTTTCTTCCCACTCACTCTTTCGCTCCCCCCACCTTTTCTCATGTATCCTGTGGTAACGGCGCTGCATGTTCAGGAATGTGGCCCTCATATGGGATGAGGAGCCTTTCCTTTTTTTCCTCCTCCTGTGTAATGAAAACCAGACCCATCAGCCCACTCTTTATGTGCATGTGTGCATGTGTGTGTGTGTGTGTTAGTGACCAACTTCTCCTACTCTTTGTTTTGCCAAGACACAACTCCCATGTGAGAGGGGATTCTATTGGAATTCCTACTGTGTGTGAGAGACAGATTAATGCACATGTTTTGCTGAGTGTGTATGAGGGGGGATTGTCCTGGCATTTGGCAGAGATTAAGAGTAGAGAGGCTGCCGTAGAGGACGGAGGGCATTTTGATATTGGTGTGTCTGAGCTGAATTTGTTTGCTGTCGGTTCAGATCAAAGATTTGGAATGAGACAAAAGTGTTTCGGAAAGTTTCAAGAGAAAAGGTGAACGTGTGGAGCGAAACAGAAAGCAGTAGCTCCAAATAAAACCTATGTCGGGTGTTCTTTGCATTTATTTCGCCAATTTAAGCTTCTGTGTGTGTGTGTTTGTGTGTAGGTGGGCTGTTTTGATCCGTACAGTGACGACCCCAGACTGGGCATCCAGAAGATCAGTCTGTGCAAATACAGCAACAAGCTGGTGGTGGCTGGAACCGCTGGACAGGTAAATTTTACATACAGTACACACACGTGCAAAATGTGTTGGGCTCTGTCACACACACCATCTCGGGTTGTTTCAAGAACACACAATACTGTAAGGTTTTTTTTTTTTTAAGTTATTGTTCTAAAGAGTGTTTATATGTGGTTTAAAACCCAAAAATGATTCAAGGTTTTTAATATGTTTAAATAGAATTTGATATTTTAATTGAAGTAACTATTGAGATAATAAAATAATTTTTGCTGAGATGATTGTAATGTAAAAATCAGTCTGTATGGAATAGGGCTAAGAATTTTCCTAGTCGACCAATAGTCATCATTTAGGGCCATTAGTCGACTAGTCGCCTGCACGTTTATGATATTAATTTAATTATTAAATGATATATTTTGGGCGGGGCAACACAATGGTTTGAGTTGAAGGTGTGAGAAAGAATAGTATCAGTAACATTGTTAACACTGTGCTACATTACAGAGAAATACAAAAACCGTACTAATGAAGCTTCATTAATATAGGCCTATATTTTATCTCCAAGTGCACGTCACACACTGAGCGAGCCGCCTGTTAATGACGCTGTGGGCTAATGGGCATGTAGCTACTTCCATGTTTCAGATGATACGTCATGTTTGTAGTCGACCAATGAAGATGAGTTTACATATCACCTTGGGTTCGTCCTTCACCTTCTCAAAATGATCCCACACTTTGGATTTCCTGCCCGACATGTTATTAACTAGCCTGTGGAATAACTGCAGGTACCAGCCCTGGAAATTAACCTGACTCCTGTCTGACTGCTGAGCGTGGCCACTTCCTGTGTCTGTCCTTTCAAATTAGATTAGAGTTTCACTTTTTTTTGCTTGTTTTTTCTGTGACTAAGAGTCCACTGAAGTCTTGCTGACTAAGAACCTTTCTGCTCGACTTCGGTAGTATGGTGTAGTAAGCTGTGATTGATGAGACATGATATACCTGCAGTACAGTAGCCTCACATTTTGGCACAACATTAATAATGCAGGTTAACACAACACACAGTTTGCCAGTTGATAATAAAGACCGAACATATTACCATGTAATTTACTGTGTTCTCTACTAGCCCACAGTTAATACGCTAATGACTCGAATAATGAGGCTATTTGACTTGAGAGTTCATATGAGGTGAAGAGCCTCTTTTTTTTAAATCGCCTCGTGTTTTCTTTGGATGAGCTGAAGCTAGCTGATGAACTTGGCAGGCTGAGAGTTGCAGCTGCAGTCACACAAGTGCTCTTACACCTCATAGCTGCTCAGCTGTGATGGGAAAAGCTGTGCGAAGTGGAAGTATACTTTTCAACTACAAACTGCACTTGAGTTTTGATCACCATGATAAAAAGTGTTTGATTAAACATACACTCACCGGCCACTTTACCAGGTACACCTGTTCAACTGCTTGTTGATGCAAATAGCTACTCAATCATGTGGCAGCAGCTCAATACATTTAGGCATGTAGACATGGTCAAGACGACTTGCTGAAGTTCAAACTGAGCATCAGAATGAGGAAGAAAGGTGATTTAAGTGACTTTGAACGTGGCATGGTTGTTGGTGCCAGATGGGCTGGTCTGAGTATTCCAGAAACTGCAGCTCTTTGGGCACTTAGTACCAACTGAGCATGGTTTGCCTTTTCTCTCTCCAGGTGATCGTTCTGGGTTTGAGTGACGAGCGTTCAGACCACTTTGTGGACGTGTCTGTGGTCGATCTGCTGCAGGACAGGGAGGGCTTCACCTGGAAAGGCCACGACAGGCTGGAGCCACGACTCAAACCCGCCCCCTTCCCTCCGGGGTTTCAGCCTCTGGTGCTGGTGCAGTGCCTGCCGCCGGCCTCTGTTACAGCAGTGGCTCTACATGCCGAGTGGAACCTGATCTCCTTCGGGACGAGTCATGGATTTGGCCTGTTTGACTACCACAGACGAAATGCGGTGCTGGCCAGGTTAGCACACACTCACCCACACACAGCGCAGGTTGTTACATCTGTGTTTTTCTTTCCTTCTGTTCCAACTACATTACAGGCACATACACATTCTGTACAGCACACATGCTAACATTCAATGTGACGATGTTAATGCAGCCTGGAAACAATGTACATTGCGTTTCTTTTGGCCAGTGCCAGTAAAAAACAGGATAAAGCAAGCTGACAGATTCACCATAGTGAGATCCAAACTGCATCACCGTACTGTTCTTTATGTCCTCCAGATGTACCCTGCACCCTAATGACTCCTTGGCGATGGAAGGCCCCCTGTCCAGAGTCAAGTCCTTGAAAAAGTCCTTACGACAGAGCTTCAGACGCATCCGCAAGAGCAGAGTGTCTGGGAAGAAACGTGCCATCTCCACACCCACCAGCAAGGTAGAGGATTCCTTTTGGTATTAGTCTCCCAGAAGCAGGCGCAGCACGCAACGTGGGTTTGTTTTGCTATTCCCTTGTTTACAGAGTGGGTGTGCAGCAGGCAAACCCAGTGATGCTGTTGGTCCCCTGTCATTATCTACACTGAGACAGACACTCGAGCAAATATTTAAAAGACTGTCTTAAATGTTAACGCACGTTTGATATGGATTTCATATGTGTATATAATGTACTGTGGTTTTCAATATAAAACTTAGCACAGTTTAACATTACTGCGAGAATACTGATAACCATGATAACTTTTGTAGCTATAATCGAGTATGAAATTTTCATACCGTTCCATCTGTGATGCAGAGTAAGATTTAAGAACTAAGTTCGGCATTTTGTGACCGTGTCACGTGCAGGTCCAGGAGGCCAACGCTGCTCTGGCAGAGCAAGAAGACGTGACTCCGATACAGCGAAGGATTGAACCCCGGTCAGCAGACGACTCGCTGTCTGGAGTGGTCCGATGTCTCTGCTTTGCTGACACCTTTCTACGTGACGGTGTGTTTACATGCTCGTTGAGATTATGTCATTATGTACACTACTACATGAAGTTAACGTCAGGGAAACATTTAATCTTGGTTGCTGATATTGTGAGTTTCTTCCTGATTTTGGATCATATTCCTGCTGCAGCATGTCCGGTTGTGTTCAGAAGCTTTTATTGGTGACTTTTTCACAGTAGAAAGTGCCACTGTTCTCCATTACAGAATGCAATGACCGTGCAGAGACGCTAAGATGTCAAAGACCTGGAAATGCTGACCAATCAGAGCAGATGGAGCTTTTTTGGGAGGGGGGCTTAAAGAGACAGGCGTAAAAAAATTAGTGTTTTATTCAGAGGGGAATTCAGATTTTCCAGCAAAGACAGAATGAGGAAGTGTCTCTAAAACCTTGTAGACACCCAAAATATAAGTATGAACCTGAAAACAAGCATAGATCCCCTTTAAATAACTTGCCGGACTTCTCATTATTGTTTACTTCTGCTTTATTTAGGAAAATCCCAAAGTTTTGTCAGGAGAACGCATCAGAAAGACATCAAACACACATCACTTCCACGCCTCTAACTGTATGTACTGTATTTCCGTGTCTACCAGGTACACACCATGGCCCCACACTATGGGCAGGCACCAACTCGGGCAGTGTGTACGCCTACGCTCTGGAGGTACCCGGCGTGGGCTCGGGTCGTGTGTGTGAGCGGGGCGGAGCCGGCGAGAGCAGCCAGTGTGTGGAGGCAGTGTTGGGTAAAGAGATCCAGCTGATGCACAGGGCCCCCGTGGTGTCAATCTGTGTGTTGGACGGCCGGGGGAAACCTTTACCAGACCCGTACGAAGCCTCCCAGGACCTCGCCATCGCGCCGGACATGACCAATGCTCACTCTGTTCTCATCGCCTCAGAGGAACAGCTAAAGGTGATCTATTCACAAATACTTCACCGCATTTAAAAGGTTTTAGACTGATAGGTTATAGACTGATGATGTTATAGTTTAAAATCCTGTGCTCTCTGTCCAGGTGTTCTCTCTTCCTAAGGTGAGCGCTAAGACCAAGTTCAAGCTGACGGCACATGAAGGCTGTCGGGTGAGGAAGGTGGCGCTGGTGCTCTTCAGCTCCACAGCGCAGGAAGACTACAGCGAACACACACTGGTCTGTCTGACCAACCTGGGCGACATGCACCTCTTTAACATACCTGGCCTTCGACCACAGGTACGGTTTATAGGGGCTTGTGTGCATGTGTGTGCTGGCAAACAAGCCAAAGTCTAATTTTGACAATAAGAGAGTTTGTGTTTGTATTTTAGGGGTTTTTACAGTAACTGTACGACACTTTTTTGTGCATTAGACAACTAGCAATTTGATGGTGTGGGTGTTGTTTTACTGAATTATTCATGATGCACTGGTGCTTAATGCCTATTTTGTGTCTTTAGGTGCGCTACGACTGCATCCGTAAAGAGGACATCAGCGGCATTGCATCCTGCGTGTTCACCAAGAACGGACAGGGTGAGTAAAACATGTTTGATTTTAATAAAAGTGCAGCAAAGATGTAATTGAAAAGATCTCTAATTGAGGCACTGAAAGTCAAGAGAAAACTGCACGTGATAATGACTTTCACATTCACAACACTGTAAAAAAAGACTTCCAAATAGGGAGGGTCGGATCAGGTTAAAGGTTAATTTCACCCAAAAAATATTTTTCCACTTGCTCCACCGGCATCCAGTCACACATGTAGTTATTGCCATGGATCCCTACTCAGTGTAGGTGAATGGAAATTTGTTTGTGGCTCTTAAAACGGGAAAATTAACGAGCTTGTCTTTCCAGAAATAACGTCCTCAGACAAAGAGTACAGTAGAAAATTGTTCCAAATATATCACAACTTTAAAGTCATAATAACTGTCTAATTATTATCTTTTGGTTTTCTACACAGGGTTTTACCTGATCTCTCCCTCAGAGTACGAGAGGTTCTCACTGTCTGCCAAAGTCATCACTGAACCGCTCTGCTCAGTTCAGCTGGACCGACCGCTAGAGCCCACACCTGCCAGGTAACACGCACACTTAGTATATTGTAATGCTATCAGAAATGTAGCTTTTATCAGGACACACATTTACTGTTCACCCACAGTGATTACAATGACCTGCTTCACACCCAGCACACCTGGTTTGGCATCACGGCACACTATTTGAGAGTCTACAGTATATTAACATACCTCTCTTCTGTTGCTGTTCAGCGTTTGTACATGTAGGATGTGACGGTTGGTCTTTGTGGTAGTCTGTTTGTCCCACCCCTCCTCCACTGTGATTGGACGACTTGGTAAAATGATAGTGATGAGCGCAGCGTTTTACCCAAAAATGCCAAATGTGCAGCGCTTAGTGCAGAGTATACACTCAGCGTTTCATCGTGCTGCTGGAGTTTGTAGCAGAGTGTCAATGTGCGGAGCAAAGAATTGACAAAATACACTGGGCTTGTCACCATCTTCCATGTGTTGCTGTTCTTCCTTGCTGGTAGGCACTCTTCTTCTTCTCTTGGCGTTTAACAGCAGACCAGAGTACGTGTGGGCGTATGTGCTGCCTGCTGAGATCCAGCAGAACTGCACCCCCAGTACCTACAGTACTAGAGGAGAACAAGTACTGTCACATTGTCAGAATTTTGGCATCGACTTGGTTCCAAGTATCTGTTCTTGTGACATCCCAGTCCCTACCTGACAACTCAACGTGCTTCATCATATTGATGCACAGCACTAGACTCAAGGCATTACATTACCTGCTCACTGATGTGCAACATTTTCCAGAGACCCACTGTCAAAGACTCTTGGTGGTCCCTGGACCCCACACTGGAAACCACTAAACCTACTGTTCATGGTGCTCTCCGTTGGGTTTCCACCAGCTGGAGGCTCTCAGCTGCATGTGAAACCAAAGAAATGATACTTTTACTGTTATTACTTTATTATTACTCCGTCTGCTGCCAAAGTAAATGGTGTGTGCTCGTGTGTCTCCTCAGCGATGGTACGACGACGCAGCTGCAGGCCAACGGAACCCACAAGAACCAGATGGGTCAGGCTGAGGGTACGTCTACACACACACACACACACACACACACACACACACACACACACACATTCTCTCTCCTCTTGTTTCTTTCTCTCCTCGTCTACTCTCCCTCTTCATCACTTTCTCTTCTCTCTCTGAGCCTCTTAAACTGCCAGCAGGCCTCGCAGGGGTTCCCCTCCGGTCTCCATGGTAACCATTCAGTATGCCCCAGTTGCCTCTCCTGCCCAGCACCTCCCTCTCTGGCAGGAAGTGGTGGTTGTCCTGGAGACCAGAGTAGGGTTTGTTTTTGTCTTGGTGAGGCTTTCACCTGGCACTCTGACTTTATTAACTGCCCATGAAAAGTATCATTGCATCATCAAAACAATTTTTACAGGAGAAAACAAAGATTTAAAAGAGATCGCATCTGGTCAACTCTTTCTTTTTGATTGTGAATAGAATAAAAGAGACAACATCTCTTCTGCTGTGTAGATTATTATCCGTTTTTATATCTTATGGGAGTGCACTGTGAATTCAGCTCTCTGTTAAATCAGCATAAATTCATTTTTGGCCACTAGAGGGCAGCGTAACAAGCTGTAAACATAACATTGATATATTATCACCTTATAATGTTGATATGTTGAACAGTTCCGTATTTAAGGTATACATCCATCAAACGCTCACCAAAATTGTTTGGTTGGTTTGTGTCCTGATAAATGTAGGTCCAATATTTACTCTCCTTTTGAGCTCTGTTATTTGGTCTCCACCAACTGAAAATGTCGGCGTGTAGCCTTGTTCTGTGGACGATAAACAAGGTGCAGACTGATACAGTGAGTGCTGGACGGAGCCTTTGATTCCATAGGTACTATACTGAAACTGTTTGGTGGAAACGGGGCTTTAGATACAAAACATGGCAAAATAGAGTCCAGATTGAAGAATACCAAAATGAACCTTCAAGTGATCAAAACAGGATTTTGAAAACCAGGCTTGACTTAAGAACAATGTGACTTAAACAACACTGAACTAAAGGAGAAGAAACCAAAAAGATAGTTGTAATGTTAAACCGACATGTTCGGGCTCTCAGCCTCAACCAGTGATACAAAAAGGATGCAATGTTTTTTGAAAATACAGATTTCAGCCATCTTCATTTGTTCAAGTGCTGCTGAACTCCCTGCTTTCGCTCCTCTTTATTACATTTAAGCACATTGGTGGGATATAAAAGACATGACAGATTGTTTCTGAACCTACTGCCTAACCAAATTGTGATAAAGTTTTGTTTAATGAGCTTGCCAAAATAATATTCACTCTGTCCGACATTACTGGGGAATATTCCTCAGAGCCAATTAGACTCCTCCAGCAGCACACACCACTGTCAGTCACACAGATGCTTCAGCCCCTGACTGTGTTGGTTTCTCGGTCACAGGGCAAACAGAAGAGCCTCAGAGCACCCTGTCCTCTCCCGTCCTGGACACGCCGCTGGACTCCCCCCTCAGCTGCGCTGACCTCACCCTCGACTCCACCGGAGAAATCACCGTGGAGGACGTCAGGGATTTTCTAACGTAGGCTGCACACCCACTCATACGTACACGTACGCACGGCTTGCACATAAGACAGTAATTTAACTTGTGGTTTGTGTATCTGCTGCAGCACTGTGGACGAGGCAGAGAACAACCTGAAGAACATTAAAGAGGAGGAGGGACGCTCGACTGGCATCCTCATTAACTGAACAGGTGAGGTACCTGCTACAGTTACTGAAGCCACACAGAAAACACCAGCAGGAACAGATACATCAGCTCACAGTTGCTTAGACTCAACTCTGGATATTTGAAAGCAGACACACACACACACACACACACACACACACACACACACACACACACACACACACGTAACACACACGTAACACACACACACAGACACCTGTTTCTAATGGAGCCGGTCCAGAGTGTGCAAACTTCAAAGAGTTGTTCTGTCTGAGCGCTGCATTCCAATAACAAGCCCCGCACTCTGTTTTCCCTCCGCTCTGTGTCTCTGAAAAGCCAGTGGAGCAGAAATCTTTTCCGTCGAGGCAAATTGAAAAGACTTGCTCTTTAATAGTGTTTCATACTGTAGCCCAGGGTATTTCTCCTCACTGACTTTAATGTACTCGGAGTCGCCCACGCTTCATTTCAGAAGCCTCTTTATTCATGGTACCATTTTAAACTCCTCAGTTATGCCTTATTTTATTCAGTTTATTCACTAGATTGGCAATCCAAAAATGGAGCAATCTTAAAGGACAAGGGCAATATTTTTCAACCTGGACTCTTATTTTTTATGTTTTGAACAAGAGCGCTGCAGCCAGCCCGGCAGCAGTGAAACAGGCTGCGGTGAGACCCTTTTTGTTGAACCAGAAACAGTCCTGCAATTTTAAATTTGATTTAAAGTGGTATCAAAAAGGTGTGAAGGAAAAAAGAACTTCAGGCATGGAGCAGGAACAGATGCATTTGAATTAACTTTATTCACTCACATACACTTTATTCCAAAACATGGCTGCTTACATTAAAACACCGACCAGTTTCGACCCTAAGGTCTTCGTCAGGGTGCAAAAGGGTGGACAGGAGTCAAGCAAAACATTTTCATAAGGTTGGTAGGGGAGTGTCACCCAATCTTTATTAATAAGTGAGCACAGGTGGTGACAGCAATGGATCACAATGAGGGGCCACTTATTAAACAAGATTGGGTGACACCCCCCCACCAAGCTTATGAAAATGTTTTGCTTGACTCCTGTCCACCCTTTTGCACCCTGAAGAAACCGGTCGGTGTTTTAATTTAAACAGCCATGTCTTGGAATAAAGGCTTTATAACTTAATTCAAACGCATCTGTTCCTGCTCCTCACATGTGCCTGAAGTTAATTCTTTCTTCCCATGTTCTGACCCTTTACTTCAAGAGCACCTGCGTTTTTTTTTTTTTTGAGTATCATATGATAAAGTCAGTGCTGGAGCACACTACTATTTCATTCTCCTAAGTGGTATTAAAAAGGTCTGTTCTTAGTTCATCTTTCTACTGTCCCAACAATCATCAACTCAGGTTTGGCTTTGGCGCTGGTGATATCAGGGCTGTATCTGGTTAAACTTAAAGGATATTACTCTTAAACAAAAAAGGTCTATCTCTGTAGGGATGCTTTCCATAACTTCAGACAACAATCTGAGCCTGTCAGTGGCAACAAACTCCTTTCGTGGGCGTACATTGACTGTGAGAACAGGCCCTGAGTGGTTACTTTGCAGACATTGTTTCACAGGCTCGCATAATACTGGACCAATTTAAAAAAATGTTCCTCCCATTACTTGCGAAACAAAAACATGGGAAAATAGGGTCCAGGTTAAAAAAATACCAAACTTACCCTTTGACCTTTACTGTAAGGCTCCACACAGATCACAGCTTTTCTACATCTGTTAGCAGCACACACACCCTCTCATGAGTTTCCTCTAAAGGAGTGTTATTTTTATAAAAGACATTAGATAAAAAACACATGGGAGCTCCTGGATTTGGCAAAAGAAAGGAGATTATCATCACAGCTGGAGCTCGTGTTGTGTAATGATGAAAAACCAGAGATTTATGTATCATTAAATTTACTGAAATAGAGGGGGCTCTGCTCGGGTTTTTAGTGGTTACCTACTCGGCACTAATTGCACTCTTCCATGCAGTTGCATTCGTCTGTGCACTCACAGGAGTCGTAAATCAGGAGGTAATGGTTGCTGTCATCTCCCTCGTCTGTCGGTCTGTCAACACAGCTCTCCTTCATTTTTTAAACTCTCTGCTGCCCTCTGGTGGTGTAACTGAAACTACAGCTAATACACCTCAGCTGTACATTCTGTACGGCATGTACTTTATTTATAGTATAAATATTCCATTGTGTTGATTAATTATATATTCACATTTTTAGTTGTAATTTTTTTCATTGTCATCATTGTCTTTTTTTGTGATGTACAATAATTAGGGTTAAATACAAGGTTTTAAGGTCCTAAAGCCAGCTAATGTTCAGCATTTTGTTTGATTAATGACTCAAAAAAATTACTTTACACTGTATCTCAGTTCTGCAGTTTTTTTTCATAGAATGAACATAAGAGCAGCAATACATTTTAACACAAACAAGATGTTGATAGATGGCGAGTAATGTCTTAAATTAAAGTCAAAAGTTCATAGAATTACAGCAGTTTTAAGGTTGACATACCTCTACCCTTTGTCCTTTAAAGCTATAGTGCGTAACTTCTGTCGCCTCCCAGCGGATAATGCGTTATTACAACTAATAAGCCGGCGGCACTTCGATGTACACAGAGTAACACTCGCCAATCGCCACACGACGTGTAAACAGAGTAACACTCGCTTCACACCATGTACACAGAGTAACACTCGCTTCCAAGAAAATAATAAAGTACTAGGTCCAGTACATGTAACAGCAACACATACTACTCATAATATGATTATAAACCAAGTCACTTACTCATCCAACAGCAGCAAGGCAACATCCATGTCTGCCCTCAGCCCAATTTCTTCCTTCAGGGCTCTCCACCGAGGAAAAGTGACGCCGATACAAATCCTTGTTTGCCTTCTCCGTCGGTCACTTTCCTTCTTTGCTAATAGACCTTCAGCAGAACATCCAGGCTTTTTCTTTGTGGTAGGATCCACTTCTGAACCGTGTTTTGGCCGCTTCTCCGCCATGTTGCTTTCTCTTTCTACCTGCACTCTACCTCTTGCTATGAGACTCTCCGCTCTTCCTCCCCCTCCCTTCTTGTTGGGAGGTAAAACGCGGCATTTCCTGTGCGCCAGCACGGGAATGTCGCCGGTCGACACGCAAACTAAAAATGATATATATTGAAAAATACCGCGAGATGTTAGAGGAGCCGATGGGCTTAATCAGCATTGTGTCATCTCCTCTAGTAGTGGCTTGGGTGAAACAGACATTTACGGACATGTAGAAGTTACGCACTATAGCTTTAACATGGTGTGCTGAAGTGTCAGCATTAAAGGGATAGTTCAGATATTTGAAGCGGGGTTGTATGAAGTTCTTATCCATAGTCAGTGTGTTACATACAGTAGATGTCAGTCAGCACGTTCCCAATTTGGAGAAGCAGCAGTGCAGGCATGGAAGTAGAGGGCTGCATTGGGATTGGGTCCCGCCGGGTCCCACAGGACCCAACCCAAATCTTGCGGAGCGGGCAGTTTGAACTTTGCTGCGGGCGGGAACCGGCAGCTAAAAAAAAACACTGCGGGATCGGGATGTAGCCTATAGCGACAGGATGGAGTTAACAAATGTTGTGGAAAAGAAGCTCAAACAAGGTCTGAAGGCGCACTGAGCCATCTACTTCCCAGCGCTCTCAAAGCTGGTGCGTTTCATCTTCAGTATCCAGTGCGCCTTCAGAGCGGGCCTTTAGTGTCTGTGGGTGCATCTTGGAAGAGAGACGCACAGGATTGGGACCGCAGTCGGTCAGCAACATTCTCTTCCCCCACAGCAATATTATGGCCAAGTGATTCATTTGTTAAATTCATTTGTTTCATTCGTTAATTTTGTTTATTTTATGTTATTTATTAGTGTTATTTGAGCCACTCACAGCCTGCTCTCGTTGCTATTTGTTAATTACATAAAGAGGCGTGATGATGCTGGTGTTATTGAGCATAGGCTTTATCTTTATCTCATTAATGTTTCTTATTCACGTCTCTCTTAGAAAAGAGACCTCAACCTCAATCACTGTGTGGTTATATAAAGGTAGAAAAATAAATAAAATACAGAGGAGGAGAATAGAATATGAAACAGCCTTTATTTCATTAAAAACTAAATGAAAACAACGAAACAGAAGCGCTATTCCTGACCAGTGCGTCAAAAGACATGCAGGCCAGGGAAATGAAACAAACAACCCCATGAATCTCTTTATTAATAGCCTGTAAAATGACATGTTTTCTCCTGCGGGACGGGAGAAAACACAAAATCAATGTATCTCTATTATTGTGCGGGCATAAATTCTCAGAGTTTTGCGGGAGTGGACGGAAGTGGACATACACATTGCGGGAGCTGGCAGTAATGGTCAGAACTTCAGCGGGAGTGGGCGGGAGCAGGATGAAGAAAACAGTCCCGTGCAGGGCTCTACATGGTAGCTCAGCAATGTCTTGCTGTGGACGGGGGCAGCAGCAAAATGTGTTTTTGCCATCTAAAAAAATATCAATATCAGTGTAAGGGTGCACTATTTTTGTAGTATTTTCACTGCTTTACCTTGCTGTCAGGTAGCTTTTTCAGATGGGGAAGTGAAGCCTTTACAAAGTCACCAGACTCCTTTGACAAAAACAGTAATTTTACCTTGCAGAACACGGGAGCTGCTGATGTAACGCTGCCTCTGTTGGCTAGTCTGTTTGTGTTATTGTGTTACTTTGATGTTTTGAAGGATTAGTTCAGATTCATTTTAGTCACACATTAACACAAACAAACTAACCAGTCAAGGCGGCGGTAGACCAGCAGCTCCTGTGTCAGTGAGGTAGAATTACTGTTTTTGTCGATGTGGTCTGGTGGCTTTGAAGAGGACAGAAAACGGCTTCAGTTCCCCGTCGGAAAGGGCTGTCTGACAGCAAAGTAAAGCGATGAAAATAATCTTAATATAGTGAACATTTAAATCAATAGATCTTTTTTTTAGGTGGCTAAAATACTGTATGTTTCGCTGCTGCTGTTGTTCACATCAATACATTTCTATCAGGAGATACAGAAGAATGAAGTAAAGATAATATTTGAATGTACACATTGACAGATGATTTGTGCTGGTCAAGATTTGACAGAAATCTTTGGTGCTTGGACACCAGAGGGAGATATTTTGTGATCAAGGGATATCTGAGAGGCAGCAAGATAAATCCCCCCGTGGAGTCCAGACACTGGTGGAGGTGGTGGATGATGACTCTGAGGATGATGGTTGATGAGGCTGATGAATCCCTAAAGACTAGGTGGTGATGGGGAGGTTGAGCGTGAGCAAGACTGCAGCAAGATAAATCTCCCTATGGAGTCCAGACACTGGGGGTGGTGGTGGCTGATGACTCTGAGGTTGATGACTGATGAATCTGTAGACTAGGTAGTGATGGGGAGGTGGAGGTCGCGCACGACGGCAGCAAAGTAGAACTACAGCAGAGAAAGAATCCTATTTAAAATGAGGAGCAGTAAGATGATAGGCTGACAGACAAGGTGTGTCACTGTGCTACTGGCTGATTGTGAATCAGCTGATGACTCAATGGGCCTACCCCGACAATGTCACCTAGAGACAGTGAGTGAGCATGTGTGCAAGGTGAGAATGGCAGGGTGAGAAAGAAACTTACAGCCTGAGCACGAAAAATATCGTCTTCCTGACTGAACTTTCGCTAGAGCTTTGTTGCTTAGCTTCCGTAGTTGTACTCCAGCCTTCTCCTCCACACTGGCAGCGTGCCGACTGACATCTACTGTATGTAATACACTGACTAGGAATAAGCACCCCATACAACCCCACTTAAAAAAAAATCTGAGCCATCCCTTTAAGCTACAGACTGATGTAAATGTGGTGGTGTTTTTTTGCTCATACTGTTTTCTTATTGTTGTTGCAGTATTACAGGGAGGGGCTCCGGTGGTCTAGATGGACCGGATTTCAGTGCTGGACCACAAACATCTCCCATCATCCCACGGTGGAGCCCCGAGCCAGCACTCTGCACTCTCCTGTCAGCCTGGCACAAACTGGGAGGAAAGCCTTCACACAGAAAGAGAACACAGCGTCAAAGACTCGTTTGTTTGTTCCTCCCTCTGGAAGAACGACTTCTTTTTCTTCTTCTTCTATAACCACTTTGGAAACATGACATCGCCTCCCACATGGAGACACAGACAGCCTCTCCGGCACAGTGTGGCGCCTGGATGGACTTGGAGGTGGAGGTGATGATTCTGATTTCCAGCACTGAAAACTGAACTCGAGACTCAGTGCGATCATTTCCCCTCGGCCCTGTTTTTTCCCCGAGGTGACTGGATGGTAATGTTCTCCAGGCGTAATGACTGCGGCTCAGCCTTTGAGGAAACGGCTGTCACATCCTGCAGAGAAAAATTACCAGTGACTTTTCTGTGTTTTTATTTTTCTATCCACAGTTTTGTGGCGGGATGGGATCGGTCTGAGGTTTCCCCACAGTTGGAACTGGATTCGGCGCTCAGTCGCCAAATGTGCTTGTTGATTCCTCGTGCACACCAGTGGATGTGTTGGATAAATGTCCTGCACGCCGCTTAACACCACCATAGCCCTGTGAATGACCCATGTTTACGAACTGAGGATATCCAGCAGAGACTGAAAGAGAGCATCGTAGAGTTCAAGAGAGTAAGACTAGCAAAAAAAGGCTGTGAAAATTGTATTATTCCCTCTTTGGTGCCATTAAGTGCAGTTGAATTGCTTCACCCGGTGTCCTATGTGGGTCGAGGTGGTGCGTAAATCAACTGAGCCAATATGTTATCACACACAAGCACATCACCACCAAGGTTCTCAGAAGCTCTCTGTCTGCTCTCTGGATATTGAAGAAGCAAGTGCTCGGATAGTGAAGGTGTTTTGTAATACAGAGACTGACGTTGTATCACATATGTTTTGTATGGCTTTTGGAGAAAGTAAAGATATTTTAGTGACAAATAGAAAGAAGGGGAGCAAGAATAAAAAACCTATTTCAAAGCTGGTGAAGAGGGAAGCAAAGGCGGTACAATTGTATTAAAACAATACTTCACCTGCAGAATCAACATTTGTAAATCAACTACTCACCCACTGTTACGCTGAATTGGTGGAGAAAACTTTGGTTTTCTCACATGCCTCTATCGTGAACGAAGAATCCAAAAAACGGTGAACATTCTTCATGAATTAAAGTTGATGGGGATCACATTTAACAACAGCAAAACTGTATCAAAACACCAGTTTACAAACTCTCACACAACTCGTAAAGTATAATCCACATCTCAGTTATCCAGTTGTGTGCTCAGTGCTTCCCAAACACATGCAGCTTTTCTAAAATGTTACTTATGAAACAGTTCTTCATCTATGAGTAGCGAGCCTGAGCATTCCAGGGACTTGACCATGCATGAGACGGTTTGTATTCGCATTTTAAATTGTAATGTTTTACCAAAAAAATGCATGTTTTTTGGAAGTACTGAGCATACGGCCGGATAAATGACACTTGGATTATTTTGGTGGTGCGGTGGTACGGTGGTTAGCATTGTCACCTCACAGCAAGAGGCTTCCTGGTTCAAACCCAGGGTGGGGGAGCCCTTCTGTGCGGACTTTGCATGTTCTCCCAGTGTCAGTGTGGGTTTTCTCCGGGTGCTCCGGCTTCCTCCCACAGTCCAAAGGCATGCAGGTTAATTGGTGACTCTAAATTGTCCAGGGTGTACCCCGCCTCTTGCCCAATGTTGCCCAACAGGATAAGCAGTTACGGAAAGTGAGGGAATGAAAAGGAGTCGTATGAGAGTTCATAAACAGATGTTCTGATATAGTTTAGCTGTTGTTAAACGCCGCACCTGTTTCCTTTGATAGTGAAGAATGTTTGCCTTATTTGGATTCTTCGTTCACTGCAGAAGCATGTGTGAAAAACAAAGTTTTATTCCTGAATTCAACACAACACGGGGTGTGCAATTGATACATAAATGGTCATTTTGCAGGTGAAGTATTCCTTTAAAGGACCAGAGCAGATTTATGTGAAATAATATTTTTGAAATACCTTTTTCTGCTAAGTGCATGTCCTGAGTTGCAAATACATTCTTCATCTTTCAGTCAACATGTATTAGATTCATCAGTAACAGCCTGTTTGAAGAGCTCAGATTTAATGTTGATCATCGTTCTATGCTTGGTGAAATCATGATCGAAGCAAAAAGAAGAAAAGCTAAAGAAAGTGGAAAACAAAGAGTTTTTAAATCCTCTGTTACATCATCTCATGCAGAAATCTTTTTGATGGGACTCAGGGAAGTGTGGCAAGGGAAGCAAAGTCAGTCTGAATGCTAAGTGTAACGTACTGTGTACTATGATGCACCCAGGAGATTTCTTTTGTGGGTTTCTGTGAATCGGTGCATTCTCAGTAATATTGGCTACATGCAGAGCTTTGATCACCAGTGTTTTTAACCCTTTTTAAAAAACAAGTTTTACTGTGTAAAAAAATGATATATATAAAGTATCTATACCTAGGTTTACAGAAGACAGGTTTATAAAGGCAAGCCGATGATAGAGTAAAGCAGTAGAACTTTGTAGAACCTGTCGTAGCCTAAAAACCGCTCAGTATTCAAGCTTTCTGATCACCTCACATTAAAATAAAATAAAAAGTAAAAAAGGGACCTCACTACTAACTAATGTAGCTCAACTGGTAGAAATCATGTTAATGCTTTTTTTTTTTTTTTTTTTACTTTTGTGTTAGCTTGTTTTGGTGCTCTGGTTGACACAAATAATTAACCCCTTGATGCTACAAATGGCACAATTTACCTTTGTAATTCCACAATTAAGATGAATTTGTTTCTACTTTGTCATTCAGTTTTGTGTGTAGAATTTTAATCAGGTCATTTAGCATTTTGACTGATGAAGAATTGTGAATGTTAATAAAATTATTTACTCTCTCTGTAGGAATTGTTTGTGGTTTCAACATAAAGTGATTTGGTGCTTTGATAATTGCTGGACTCACAGTGCACAGTTTTAAAAAAAAATCTTGAAAGCCTCAAGCAGAGATAAAGAGCGGCGACAGAGGTCTGGTAAACTCACTCCTTTGTAACTCCACATCAGATTTTTTTTTTTTGGTCATTTTCAAACTTGTAGTCAGTCTTCAGACACAACCCATGCAGACTCAGTTGACATCCTCTGGTATACACTGAGATTTTGGGCTGTCCCACATGAAAGAGGACCAGCGTAAAATAAACGTGGTGATATCTCATGGTGGTCGTGGCTCTAAAACGGTGGTTCTACGTCATGTGAGAGAGGATCTAGACTGGCTGATGTCACGGTCTTGTGATCAAAGACAGCCTGGGATAAAATTCCGACTGTCAGAAATTTGGGATGATCATCTCACTGTGTGACCGCTGTTACAACCTATGTCTACTAATCAACCAATAGAAACGCAGCATCAGTCTTCAGTTTTGCATTTTACAGCCAGAGGAGTTATATTAAACAGACTGGAAACGTGGAAACGGCTATCCTGGGTCATTGTGAGGTAACAAAATGCACCGATCAGCTCCTCTAAAGATCATCTATTAATATATTTGTTTGTCTAATTTGCTCAAAGGCTAGAAGATGAAAATCTAACGCACGGTCACAATACACTTTGGGGAGATACACGAACAAAACAATGTAGAGATTCAACAACAAAACTGACCATTTGGAAGTATTTGGGAAGAGAAATACTAACTACTATGAAATTCTTCACTGATATTCTGTGGCATGATATCCTTTTCTATTTGACTTTTTTGGGGTGACATGCTTTCCTATGAATTTTTTTAGGATGTTTTTATGTAAACTGAGTTGTTTTTTTTTTGTGATTTTTGCAAAGCATACTGTACTGTGACTTTTTGTCATGATTTTTTTGTGGCAAACTAAACCATTACTTGTTAAGTGTGTTAACTCTGGGTTAAACTTTGAAATTACTTCAAACTAAACTTTAACTTTTGGGACATTTTTGTGATTTTTTTAATGGCAATGCAATGCAATAATGGTGATAATTTTTTCAAACAAACTATAACATGACTGTTTTTTATGATTTTTGACGATATGCTATAATATGACGATTATTCATTTTTTTGGACAACATACGTTACGATGACGTTTATTCATGATTTTTGACAACATAATATGCTACGACGATTTATCTTTTTTTTGACGACACTATACTATGACAATTTTTCATTCTTTTGACAACATACTATACTATGACGATTTTTTCATGATTTTGGACAACATACTATACTATACTATGACGTTTTTTCGTTATTTTGGACAACATACTATACTATGACGTTTTTTTTGTTATTTTGGACAACATACTATACTAAGACGGTTTTTTCATAATTTTGGACAACATACTATACTATGACGGTTTTTCATGATTTTGGACAACATACTATACTACGACGTTTTTTCATGATTTTGGACAACATACTATACTATGACGGTTTTTCATGATTTTGGACAAAATATTATACTACGACGTTTTTTCATGATTTTGGACAACATACTATACTATGACGGTTTTTCATGATTTTGGACAACATACTATACTACGACGTTTTTTCATGATTTTGGACAACATACTATACTGTGACGGTTTTTAATGATTTTGGACAAAATATTATACTACGACGTTTTTTCATGATTTTGGACAACATACTATACTAAGACGGTTTTTTCATGATTTTGGACAACATACTATACTATGACGTTTTTTCGTTATTTTGGACAACATACTATACTATGACGGTTTTTTCATGATTTTGGACAACATACTATACTATGACGTTTTTTTGTTATTTTGGACAACATACTATACTATGACGTTTTTTCGTTATTTTGGACAACATACTATACTATGACGTTTTTTTGTTATTTTGGACAACATACTATGACGGTTTTTTCATGATTTTGGACAACATACTATACTATGACGTTTTTTCATGATTTTGGACAACGTATTATACTACGACGTTTTTTCGTTATTTTGGACAACATACTATGCTAAGACGGTTTTTCATGATTGTGGACAACATATTATACTACGACGTTTTTTCATGATTTTGGACAACATACTATACTAAGACGGTTTTTTCGTTATTTTGGACAACATACTATACTATGACGTTTTTTTGTTATTTTGGACAACATACTATACTATGACGGTTTTTTCATGATTTTGGACAACATACTATACTACGACGTTTTTTCATGATTTTGGGCAACATACTATACTAAGACGGTTTTTTCGTTATTTTGGACAACATACTATACTATGACGTTTTTTTGTTATTTTGGACAACATACTATACTACGACGTTTTTTCATGATTTTGGACATCATACTATACTAAGACGGTTTTTTCATGATTTTGGACAACATACTATACTATGACGTTTTTTCGTTATTTTGGACAACATACTATACTATGATGGTTTTTTCATGATTTTGGACAACATACTATACTATGACGTTTTTTTGTTATTTTGGACAACATACTATACTATGACGGTTTTTTCATAATTTTGGACAACATACTATACTATGACGTTTTTTTGTTATTTTGGACAACATACTATACTAAGACGGTTTTTTCATGATTTTGGACAACGTATTATACTATGATGTTTTTTCATTATTTTGGACAACATACTATACTATGACGGTTTTTTCATGATTTTGGACAACATACTATACTATGACGTTTTTTTGTTATTTTGGACAACATACTATACTATGACGTTTTTTCGTTATTTTGGACAACATACTATACTATGACGGTTTTTTGTTATTTTGGACAACATACTATGACGGTTTTTTCATGATTTTGGACAACATACTATACTACGACGTTTTTTCATGATTTTGGACAACGTATTATACTACGACGTTTTTTCGTTATTTTGGACAACATACTATACTATGACGTTTTTTCATGATTTTGGACAACATACTATACTATGACGGTTTTTCATGATTTTGGACAACATACTATACTATGACGGTTTTTCATGATTTTGGACAACATACTATACTATGACGGTTTTTTCATGATTTTGGACAACATACTATACTATGACGGTTTTTTCATGATTTTGGACAACATACTATACTATGACGGTTTTTCATGATTTTGGACAACATACTATACTATGACGGTTTTTTCATGATTTTGGACATCTTTAACCAGCGTTTTCTGCACCAATCTATGGCGTAAATGCCATAATCCTCTGCTGCTGTTAGGTTTTTATTGGATGGGACAAATGAACATATTCTAAATATTGAGGGGAACTGGTTCCCTGCATCCTGTCAATTTGGACTGCTGGAGACAGATTCTGTTGCCTCAGATTCACAGCAAAATTTTAAAATACAGTTTACAACTGCCTGCAAACGATCCACGTTTACAGTCAGGGAATTACCTTGACAAGGAGTTTTATCTATGACTCTGAATGTGAGGAAAGACAAGAGAGTCCTCATGTCACTTCTAATCCTGTCCCACATAACCTGATCCGGCACCCCAGTCACAGTTGGCCAACTAAAACCTGATTAGCTCATACTGTATATGTACACATATCATTACTTCAGGTGAGGGCAAGGCAGGACAAGTCAGCTTTATTTGTATAGCACATTTCATACCTCAGGGCAATTCAAACTGCTCTACAGAGCAACAAAATATAAAACACGATATAAGATACAGATGTACAATAAAAGAGTAAAGAAGAAAAAAAGGATAAAAAAAAAGGTCAAATTACTAAATGATTAACAATTAAAAGAAAAAGAAAAATCAGCATTAAAAATAGCAAAAAAAGCAGACAGGATAAAAGATAAAAGTACAAAGATAAGCAAGTAGCAAAGATAAAAATACAAGAATAAAGTTGCAGTTCAGTTAAAATCAAAAGTCCTGCAGGCTAAAACACACCAGTTGAAGATAAATCCTTTAATGAGCTACTGTGGTTGAGTCCTTGACAAAAACATCTCACTCATTTGGTAGCTGTTGTGAAGTTTTTGTTTGTATCGCATGATCGTCCTCAGCAGGGTGATGGGCTGTGTCCAGATGTTACGGAGCTGTAGATGTTGAAATTTTATTTTCATTTTCAGGACTTTATGTTCAGAGGTGCTGATAGGTAGGGTATAGCACATTTCATAGACAAGGCCAATTCAAAGTGCTTTACAGAGCAATAAAATATAAGAAACAGAATATACAGAAAAGTGTTAAGAGAAAAAAAGATATAAAAGGTAAAATTAATCACTAAATGATTTACAATTTTTAAAACAAATCGATAATAAAAATAGCAAAAGTGCAGACAAGAGGTTAAAGTGAATAGGTGGATGGATGGAGGTATAATTTTTACCATGGTAACTATTGTTGTTAAGTGTGTTAGCATGCTAACATTAAATAACTAGCATTACACATTAAGTACAGCTGAGGCTGACGGAAATGCAATTCAGTTTGTATTGTGACGCAAACTGCACAGTCTCCCTGCGACACATTGTCATGCGGAGATCATGCGAGGAGGCGCTGCACAGGTATCCACCAGTGAACCCTCTTTTGACATTGAATGTCTGACTGATGGATTGTGTCCGTCTGACTGAAACACTGTGTCTGTCTCTCACGTTGTCGTCCTGTGTTTACCTCCATCCATTGGTTACTTTTTTCTTTTTCTTTTTTTAGTCTCCTCCCTTGTTGACTTTCTCAAAATTATAATTCAGCATCATGCCTCCTTGCACTTGCTAGTCTGATGTTGTTAAGGTACCTGTCTGTGTGCTTTACATAAAAGTGAAAGAACACACACACACACAATTTAAAGGATAACACAAAGAACTATACACAAAGCATTGCGAGACTAGGAAATTACAAGAAAATAAAATATAAAATTGGAAAATTTTATAAAAAATTAAATTATTGAATTAAAACTAGAAATTATGAATAAAAATCTATAGAATACAAAGAAAATGAATAGATGAAATAGAGTAAAAATTAACAGCAGGGATAAAATAAGGTGTGTTAAAATGGTAAGTGACATGGTGGTGGCTGGCTGATAATGTTTCCAAGTGGAAGCATATATGACGAAAACAAAATTGGGCCAAGAATGCTTCCTTGAGGTATACCGCAATCATTACCATGAGTCTCTGTTACATTCGCACCAAGGCTGACAAAAAAAATGGCTATCGGTTAAATATGCCGTACATCAAGCTAAAACACTCTCAGAGAGGACGACCCATTTCTTAAGTTTGTCTATTAAAATATAGTGGTCGGCTGTATCAAATGCTGCATGTAAATCCATAAGAAGGAGAGCAGCTTGTTGGTTGGGAAAGACTTTGGAAGTAGGATTTGAACAGCTTGGTTGGGATGGGGTCTAGAGCAGTGGTTTCCAACTGGTGGGCTGCAGTCCAAAGGTGGGTCATGGGTCCATTCTGAATGGACCGCAAGTGACTGTGAGAATGTGTCAAGTTTGTAAAACACCCAATTTATTTTGATGTACAGTGAATTTCTGGCACAGACCTTTTACTTTGAAGTGCTGTTTCCTGCTGTAGAATAAGTAAGACAATTTCAGAGCTACTTGTCAGAGACAACAAACTAGCTCGACGAGTATGACGTTGAATATATTAAACTTTGTGGACCTTGAACTAAGGACAAATCTGGACCCTGTGGCTGGACCAGTTGGGAACCAGTGGTCTAGTAAGACTTCATCTTCACCCAGTCTCTGCAGTCCTCAGTGACTATCCGCACTAGGAAACAAAACTTAAAATCTGAACGCCTGATGAATAAAATCATCCACTTTGTTAAAACATATACATATACATATATATATATATATATATATATATATATAAATACATACAACCAGGAACTACAAGTGTAGTGCAGGATATGGCTTAAAAACAGGGTAAAAAAAAACAGATACAATGTCAATTCATGACAGAGCTACCGACAAGCATTCACAATGCCAGTGTATGCGAGCCTTTCATTTTCCTGTGCCTGGAAACCTACGCCCTGGCTTACGCAGTCTTACTTATCCAACCTGCTATACAGTGAAGCCTGTATGTTCTATCATGGTTAGTCATTATCATCATCATCAATCAGTCTTGTTGAAGTAATTTTAACATAACCTCCCAAACAAAACTGGTTCAGTCAGTCTTAAGTCAGTCACTGATTGCACTACAGCATTGGAAACAGGACAGGAACGCAGACATGGATTCAAGTAAGTGCTTCTCTTATTGTGTTCACCAGGTAGAGCTGGTTTTTGGGGAGTTTTCTCCTTATCTGCTGTGAGGGTCTACAGACAGAGGCTTTTGTATGTTGTAGTGATTTTGGGTTGTATAGATGAAACTGACTTGACTGTAGAGGTGTACATAAGGAAATATTTTTAAACGTAAACATGTTGTTTTTTTTTTTTTTCATCTTAACTAAGAATACTTGATTGAATCTACTCACTCATTTATTTATCTAATGTTAGCGTCAACAGATTCTCTGGACTTAGTGAGCCCTTACCTGTTCAAGTACAAAAAGACAAACTTCCTGGTCAAGGACAAATTGCGACCCACAGACATTGATGCTCTGAAGCATGTTGAGACCCGTCCTACTGATATTTTCCTCATCACATATCCCAAGTCAGGTCAGTGGCTGAAAGAATGAATGGAAACTACGTAGCATGCATGCTTTGAAAAAGTATCTACATTTATATTTTTAAAAAATTGTTTATGTATAGCAAATAAACTTGGATGAAATCTAAAATCTTGTGAAAATTGATGTATTTTTTTTTATTTTCAATCTACTATTCTTAGTTAAGATTATGTGACCACAGGGTGAGGACTGGGACCATTTTAGATGGTCCCATTCACCAATTCGCTGTCTACCAAGCCGAGGGAAATTTAAGGGGAAGACCCACTCAAGTCAATGCAAAAAAAAAGGGGGAGTGAGGTTACACACACGAAACTAAAAATAAAGAGTGAAGTGAAACACAGCAAACAACACTCAACCGTGCAAAAGGAGTGGATGCTTGGGGAGCTAGGCCCTGGCTTAGACAGGCCTCAACCCTCCTTTCCTCAGTCAAGGTTCAGCCTAAAAAGCAAAGACAAAGAAAAAAAAACATTAAAAAGGGCAGTTGGTCAATTACATAAGATAAGTAGATTAATAGAAATATAACCCCTAGGCAAAACAGCAGTCAGCACTACAAGAAAACAAGAGAAAAAGACAATTACCCAAAACACCCTTAATGTATTTTTGTTAATTAAAAGGAGGTTGTCCAGAGTATTAAAAGGAGTGTCATGAGTTTCACCTTGACGGTCATGAAAAAGGGTTAAATCAGCTCTCAATAATGGCAGGACCAGGCATTCACCTCTTCAAGAGAGTCATCTAGCGTCTTTTTAAGAGAATATTATCTGTAAAACACAATATAGTCAATGATATATGTAGAGGAGGTATCAGCAGTTTGATGCAGCTTCTGCAGTGAAGAGGTTGTGGTGAAGAGGGAGATTGATTAACTGGTCCATCTACGTCCCAACCCTCACCGATGGTCATGAGCTCTGGGTAGTGACTGAGAGAATGAGGTCGCAGATACAAGCGGCCAAAATGAGTTTGCCCCTTCAACCCTGCCCCAGATAAGTGGATGGATGGATGGATGGATGTATGGATGGACGGACGGACGGACGGACGAATGGACAGACAGGAGGTGGCAGCCCAGAGCAGTCTGCAGATCCAGATGGAGCATAATAAATAAAATAAATATAACGGACCTACATCAATCAACCGCTCTATTATTTCATCTGGAATTTAGCAGCTGAACGGTTACAGACAAATTTAGTGAGTCCATCTAACAAATATGTTTTTCACCCCTTCCCCCAGTGGAAATGGCACATTTGGCTGAAGTACAATTGCATTAAATGTAATGCAACATGCAACAACACTTGAGTTTTTAAGGTCGGGTTAACAGTGCACACCCAATCTGTGTCCAAGTTGCTTACATGTAAATCATGGGCAGGTTTTGAGCATGTACAGTGGCATGCAAAAGTTTAGGCACCCCTGGTCAAAATACCTTTTTCCGTTAAGCAAGCAGATGATGGGCTGATCTCCAAAAGGAAAGAAAAGGACGCAGGGAAACAAAAGGCTGGAACATTAGACACACAAGGAGCTAAGACAAACTGGCACTGAGAGAAAACAAGACACACTAAATACTCTGGTGAGGGGAAGGATAATGAGACATATAGGTGAGGCTAATCAGGGCGGGACTGACAATAAGACACAGGTGAAGTCATCAAAAGAGAGGGAAAACTCACAGGGGCAGGAAGTGAAGTGATCTGAAAGGAGAGGAGATGTGAGATTCAAAGCAAAAGAGGAAACACCATGAATGAATGAAATAAAAAATATAACCTAAGAAAGTTGAGCTGTGACATGAGGATTGTAAAATACAGTGTCAGTTAGCATTTTTAAGACAAGACAAATGACATTCTTATTTTTAGATTAATGAATTCAATGCCTTTCAAGACTTTTCAAGGATGCCCTGTCCTCTTTTGTATTATCAACATCCTCTATTTTATTTGAGTCTACAGGCACTACATGGATGCAGCAGGTCCTGGTCCAGGTCATTAATGCTGCACACCCTGAGTGGGCAGGAGATGCCAGCAACAGGGCACTAGTTCCTCGGCTGGAGGGGAGAACTGTGGATGACCCTTTCCGAGAAAGACCAGATCCTCGAATCTTTGGCTCACATCTCCCTCCTGACTTGTTGCCCAAGGGAGTGAAAGACAAACAAATCAAGGTGAGTTACAATATGTCATTCTCAAGCATTGATTCAAGCATCCATCTGTATACCTTATTTTTCTTTAGGTTGTGTATGTTTGGAGGAACCCCAAAGATGTCCTGGTGTCCTTCTATCACTTTGCCCACAGTTGGGTATTGCTGGAAACACCTCACAGCTTTGAGGATTTCTTTCAGCGGTTCCTGGATGGTAATGGTAGGTCCAGTACAACATTTCTGAAGTGACATTTTATAAATAAGCTGATTTTGTCATCTGGAGGTAGAGAGAATGATAGCGTTTCCAGTGTTTTTAAAGGCACAAATATGGTCGGATTTTACCAAAACTTTGCTGCTTTTCCTGCGGAGGACTAGGCCCCAAAACTGGGTAGGCTATAATAAGCCAAAACATGATCTTTTCCTAACCATAACCAAGTGGTTTTTGTGCCTAAACCTAACCGTACATTAACCACAGCATTGTTGAAACATAAAGTTATAACGAATCTGCTGCATAATAACATGTAAATGTATTTTATCTATGATTTAAAATGCCAACATGTCACTGGGTTGTTAGAAAACAAACAGTAACCACATACAGTACCAACAGGTCTCACTCATCTTTTGCATTTATTTTCAGCACTGATACACGTGTATCTTTTCTCCAACAGTTTACATGGGATCGTGGTTTGATCATGTGCGAGAATATCACAAAGCAAAAGATCAACTGGACATCCATTACGTGCAGTATGAGAACATGTTGAAGGTTGTGAATCTTCTTTTATATACTGGGTCTTCTGTTTGGCACACTGTTTTAGAAATGCAGCAAATACACATGTACACACATGTTGCACACATATTAACATATTCCTACACAAATGTGATTGGCAGGATCTCAGAGGGGAAGTTGTGAAGCTTTGTGCTTTCCTGGGAAAAGACTTGACAGATGAAGCCATTGATCATGTTGTGGAGATGTCCACCTTCGAAAACATGAAGACAGACCCCAAAGCAAACTACAAGGACTTAACTGAATCCAACCGCTACATAAAGCAAACCATGCGCAAAGGTTTGTTTCCATGCTGATGACTCCTCTATTTTTTTTTACATTTCCAAAGAAGACGTTAAATGGTGGGAGAGAAATAAGCATCTCTGACTTTCTCTGTGTCTGAGCAGGTATAACAGGTGACTGGAAGAATGTCTTCACAATGGCTCAGAATGAACTTTTTGACAAAGTGTTCAAGGAGAAGATGAGCGACTTTCCTCTGACCTGCACCTGGGAGATCAAACAGTAGCTCCTCTTAAAGCTCAGCTCAGCCCTTAACTGAAGAGCAGTTCACTTAATACAAGAGGAGTGATTCATTCCCTCTGTGATCCTCTGATTTTTACCTGACCAGACATCTGACATTTGAAAAACAATGTCCTCATCTCTTTATGCGTTATTATTGGTAAAAGGGTTGGTTGATCTTTCCTTAAGTAGTACAATAGATCTCTTTCCAATGAAATGATTAAATATAAATGTATACTGTTGGCATTGATGCCATAATTAAATTAATTTGCTATAAAATACTTATCTGAATTTGCTATCTTGACTGTATAACTTTTGTTAGGTATACATGAATGTATAATTTTAATAGCATGACTCGTGCACTCGTTATGTCTGTTATGTTTTATGTCTTTTATGAACTCCAGGAAGACTAGCAGTCGCCAAGGCGTCAGCTAATGGGGTTTCATTTAATAAACAATAAACAATCTCTATAGCAGTGTGTGTGTGTGTGTGTGTGTGTGTGTGTGTGAGAGAGAGAGAGGGACTGTAATCCAGTCTTTCTCCTAATATTTAAGCACTGTTTGTGCAAACCATTGATATGTTACATTTGTACGTTTCATATGTATTATATCTTGGTTTCAAAAGGGACATAATATACAAGCTGACTTTATCACTGGGAGGTTGATGGGTTGGTGGATGGCATGACACCTAGGTGAGACGCTTGCTAAGCTGCAGACCACTGCAGCCCCCTGTACAAGACCAACAATCAACACTACTTGAGATTTATCAAGTCATTGCAGTATATCCAATGGCTTCTCAGAACCTAGACAGGGGTGTTTTTAAGCACTATACACTGTTTAGAGCAGCTTGTGAGGCATGAAAAGTGACACCAAAAGAGCTGCTTCTAACCGACACAAAACTCAACCAGTGCTACACTGCCACCGTGTGGTAGCAGTGGAGAATGGAAAACCTTTTAAATGTTTTTTTTTAATTTCTTTCCAGAAGAAGAAAGAAGACAAAACAGAGAATAACTGGTAATTTAACTTGCATTCCTGATGTAGCACCAGGTAAAAGTCCTGCATTTAATAGTGCATTTGGGTAAAGGTATTTACATTAGGGTGACCATATTTTGATTTCCAAAAAAGAGGACACTCGGCCGGCCACGACATAGCCTACTTAAATGATACTCGCAGTTTACTCAAAGATGCCTTATAATTTTAATATATTTAAAGTTTATATGTATGGATAGAAAATTCAGTTATATTACAAAATAATATCTCTCAAAGACAGAAATTCAGATAGGCCCCTATAAATAGGGGACACATACACACACTAGAGTGCTACCCGATCCAAGTCCGACGGTACCCGACAGGTTGGGCCGGGTTCGGTCAAAAATGTATAAATTGTATTCGGGCTCGGGTCGGATTCGGTCAGCTTTCAGTGAAAATGTAGTGTAAAAATAAATAAAATCCTATTGTCTGTCCTGTTTATTGCTTGGGGACTGTTATTTACATGACAACACCTGAACAGAACACACACACACACACACATTGGCTGTTTGTTTCTACCTCTCCCCTCGCTGGAAGCCTCGGACCTCCAGCCGCCAGCCTCCGCCTTGATTAAACACTGAAAATTAAATAAAAGAGGGAGACAGGTTTTTCCTATTTTATCTTGTTTTGTTATATTTCTCCCTCTCCCCTCGCTGGAAGCCTCGGACCTCCCGCCACCCGCTCCCGTCTCAAACACGGTGGTCTCCCTCTCCGCTGAGCACCTACGGCGCGCGCCCGGCCTGTTAAATAGCCTGTAACCATGACAGCTGTGTGACACAAACTTAGTGCTTTAGTCATTAAATAATGTCGGGCTCGGTTCGGTTTTGGACATAACAAAACAGAATGACTGTCGGGTTCGGACAGAAATATGCAGCCCATGGCGCACTCTAATACACACACACACACACACACACACACAAGGAAAACCGGACATTATCATCAATTTATGAACACGCCCCGGACAGGACGTGAGAAGTGGACATGTCCGGGCAAAAGAGGACATTTGGTCAGCCTAATTTACATATTATCAGCAAAATTTACTCTAAGTAGCTGATGAAAAGTAAAAGAAAACACAGAAAATGTTCACATTATCTGACTAAAAAAAAATTATGCTTAGACCTTATTGATTACATTACATTATAATGCTTGAAGATAATTTGGAATGAAGGGTTTGACTTCAAATACACACAAGAAGTTTGTGCTCTAGAAAAGGATCAGCGCTCAGTGAATAACCTCCTAAGCCCTATGATAAGCTATTATGGCAAGGCTTTGGGGGTCATCGGGTGGGAACCTCCTTTCACCAGTGTTAAGTCTAGTTGGTCCCACGACACCTCCAGGAGGCTAGACAGTGATCTCTGGCATCCCAGAGACACTCCCCTAATGCCAGGTCTCACTGCTCCCCGCACCAACCCAACAACCTCCTTTACCTTACTTACACATGGCTTTCTCAGCCCAAACAGCACTGCCACCTTCAACCAAACCCAGGCTCCGTTTATGCGAGCTCCAGGTAGAGACAGTGCTGACTACCTTTCCTAGCACATTCACCATACTCTATTTCACACGCTACATAGCATAACTCCAATATAAGCTAAAGTTAAAGGAGACAGAGAAGAGCATGAGCATGGCACTGACTTAATGAGCTCACATCATGCATGATTAACCAGTAGCTTTCAGCCCATTGTGTCACAGCTAAAGCTTCTACATTAACGTTACTGAACTTCTCCTTAAACTTTAACTTACAGTGGGCTGCTTGGTTGTCGCTAAAATAATAATAAAAAACTGTCATTCACTCACCTTGTCTGTCAGCTAGCAGTATGGTCGTCTTCCTGTCAACTGAATTCAAGTTTTCCGCGTTCCGCCGATGCATCAGATAACTTCCTGCGTGGCGTTTCAAAATAAAAGCCTTGGTCTTGCGGATCAAAAATAGATGTCTAAAAGGTTTTACTTGGTTGTAAATATTCCTCCAAAGCTGGCTTTTATTTGTTGAATCAATATTTTTGGTCATATCTGCAATTGCTGCTCTCTTACTATAATGTGTTGTATTATGTTATATAAAAAATCAACACACTGACACACCACTAAAGGCCACACATTCCTGAAAATATGGGGACAAAACTAAATTACCTTCCCTACTCTTAACGTTTAGATTTTTTTTTTTAATCGTTATTGTTTGTTGTATCACATAATGAAAACTGAAACTATATGGGGAACCTGTTATTATTGCTGGACTATTTATTTTGTTGTTTGTTTTTATATAGATGTATTTGTGTTGTTGCCTCTTTTTTATCATTACTTATTGTGGGGAAATGCTTTAAAACAGTTAGAATATAAAATCTTAACCGACCGCCCACAAAATCTTTGTATTTTATGTTGCAGGCACTAGAGGGAGCCCTTTACTTAGTCTATACCATCTCCTGAGCCTAAATAAACGTCCAGTAGAGTCCGTCTAAACTGGCTGCAACATGAGGCCAAGAAAGCAGTATCCTAATATGACATTAGTTTTGATGGGAGGGGGAGAAGTGAAGTATAATATAGGATGCAAGGGAATCACAGTCCCTTAGAAGATTTCCTAGACAGCTCCTCCATATCAGACACCCATACTGTATGGTCCACACATCTGGAGTTTAGCACTGGTCTGGTGGTTCTATCACTGTTCTCTGACCCTAGGTGTTTCTCAAAGTCAAGGATCACCCCACTCTTGTTGTGGGGCAACAAGTTCTAGAATACACCTACTGGTGCTACTTGGACACATCCTCAGTGATGAACCCAAGGTCACGGTGTGTTTCGGGTCTTTAATCTTCAGACACCCTTGCCCAGGCGACCCAGCCTGACTTGTGTCCAATTGGCCCACCACTCCACGGATCCCCCCTCCGGATCCACAGCCATCGTGAGGCTCTTTCAGCGGCCTCGAGGTTGTTTTTGATGGCTCTTTTGCACTTTACTCCAAGGAGTTTGAGGGTTCGACGCAATGACTGGCCAGCGAATCCGCGGCACCCAACCTCGATTGGTTCGACACGGGCTGAACTGCAGTGGTGAAATCAAAGAACGCCCACAGAGCTCAAGCTCCCCAGCCCTGACTAAATGGTCACACTCACTAGCTAATTAATCTCAACCCTAGTCTTCGGACAGATACTGGTGGTGGGTACTGAAGACAACCAGGAACTGACGACCATCAGGAAACCAGGGAAAAGCTCCCAAGACATTGTCTTCACCCACATGCTCCGCCACACTCAGTGAAAACAACAAACTGGTTGGTCTCCTGTTGAGAGCGACCACTTCAGCCTACAGAGGGGATGCATGGCTTCTTCACACTACTGTGGCTATATTCACATTATTTGGTTTGCATTTCAAACAAGGTGGGGACAAATGCTGCTCCCTTCCAACACCCACAAAATTTGACCACACAAAAAGCTAAGATTAACTTAAATGAACAAATGGAGTGTGTAGGTCAGGAACGTTTAGGTCAGCTTTTATAGCTTGAAAGCCCAGGCGAGTGTAATCAAGGCAATGAGCCTCCCATGTCAGCCACCTACCTGATGAGGTCAGCTGGAACATCCTCTAAGATGATGGAGGGGGCGTCACAGGGCGGATGGAGGTTGTCAGGCATCAAACTCAGGCTGCCATCTTGACCTGTGGGTGTTTCTCAAAGTCAAGGAAGGAACCTAAAATGGCTGAATCTCAAGGAGGCTACGTCATCAAATCCCGCCTAAGGACTGCTCCAATGTTGCAAAGTTTCTTCAGATTTTACTGACGATAGAGTCCTTCATTCAGAGAATTTTAAGAGATGCAAATGCGTGTATCCTTAGCAGGTATAAAGTACCCACAATTCTCTGCGCATGATTTGCTGGAAGTGAAGACATTAGGTGTTTCTCAATGTCAAGGAAGGATCCTCAAACGGCCAAATTTGAAGGACGCTATGTCATCGACCCCCGCCGAAGGACTGTTCCAATGTCCAGGATCCTTCCGAGTTTCACGGAGGACTGAGTCATAGTTTCAGAGAAATTCAAAGGATGCACGTGTGGATCCTCCACGGCTCCATCCTCGATGACTGAGACTCTTCACCGACAAGTTGCCATTCAATTTGGGAAGAATGCCCTTCAACTGGTACAGGAATTTGAAAGAACATCTAGGAAACTGGCTGACTACAGGAACCACCTACATTTCAACCTGAGATGCAGGCCCTAACAGCCTACGCTTGGATTCCATCGTGGAAGGACACAAGGCTGCAACTATGCTTCAGAGGGCCCAGAACCAGCTACTCAATGAGAGAGTGAGACAGATTCACTTCACCATCGATGCACTTAAATCCAAGACGGAACAGATACTGGAGTCCAGTTGCCTACGATATAGATTACCATGACCTGGATGAGAATCTTCACCGACAACTTTAGCCTACCTGTTTGTTTTTTTAAGTATGATCCATAAATATATTCTCCCTAAAAGCTTACATTTGTTCAAACTGTACAGCAACATCAGAGTGCCAAAATTACTGCAGTACCCTGAAACCCCCTCAGTCTGCTGAGGGTTAATGACGATCACCTGGGGACACTCGTTAGCCTGTTCCAATGTGTGTCCATTGAATGATAGGAAGGACTTCTGCCTTGCCTCTGCAGGATCCTTCCTTGGAAGGACTCATCCTACCAAGGAAGTATCCTTGACTTTGAGAAACACGTTAATAAAATTATCAAACAATAATTTGGCAGCCTCCCTGCAGTAACTCTGAAGACCCTCTTGGAGTCATGAAGTGCCTGTAAAAGACTGAATCAATGGATAAATATTAGTCTATTTAATATTATTGTATGCAGCAGAAGGACTACTCTATGACTACCACTCTCTCACTTCTGTCCCCTCTGCAAAGGACTCATATATATACTCACCAATGAGTTGACTGAAAAGATGTGTTCGGGGTCCTGCCTCTTATTTCGTCTCTTATTTGTCCATATAACGTGAGCATTAAAGGTCTGACAGAAGCACGACGACACAAACATCAGACAGTTTTCAAGCAATTTTATTTCATATTCAGAGCGATGATTTTTCATATTTCATACTGAAATTTATTTGGCACAACACAAAATCTGCAATAATAAAGAAGATAAACACTCACAAAACAAACTATTAAAAATGTAAACACTTAAACTGTATTAAATGACACAAGTGTAAAGGAACTTGAGGCACTCTATGTGCACACATAGGTCCACTCTTATAAACGCATGCAATATTATTGGAAGGTTTGCTTGCTCGTATGTATATAAGCTGTGATAAACTAGAAAAACTCTTAGATATAATATATAGCAGCACAGTGGCTACGTCTACTGTTTTTACACAAACATAATTTGACATGCATAGTGTAGCTGCAGTATAAATAGTTATATCGTTTATAAAATTATATTCTGTACATGTACACTGATTTAAAATGTCATAAATATTCATTTGATATTGATAAGTAACTCCTTAATTTCATATAAAATTGTGCATTTTATTCAGTGTCAGTGCATAACAGTAAAGGGTTTTAGGTGAAAACAGATATAATGATTTATGATATTTGGGTTTGGGTCTCAGTTGTGCAGCCAACAGGGGGCGGTGTTGTTTTTAATTTCTCCAACTGACCTCACCTCCCAGCTCAGACACAAAGAGACAGACACAGGTGCTTTTTCTCTGCACGCCAGACATATAAAATTTAAAATCACACCTATTGATATAAAATATCTTTAAAGTTTCTGATATGTAGCACAAATCACAAAACACAGCAAAATATATGTTGGAAAAAAAAAACCAGTTATGTTGGAATGAACATAAATGTTGAGCAAGTGTTGGTACTCTACCACCACCACCCACCACCCTCCGCACACGCCTCCCACTGGTCGCCTTGCCAGAGAGCTGCATTGTCTCATCTCCTCCTTTCTCTCCCACCATGACATCATCGGTAACCTTGGAGACTCCCTGAATAGTGGCCGACCCAGGAAATGAGGCTACAACTTTGGAATGTGAGAGAGAAGACAACAACTATACACCCCCCCCCCCCCCCCCCCCCACCTCCATCCCAGCACCCTCACCCCCCCCTGGTCCAGCACCCTCCTAACCTCCCCTTGCAGCTCAACAAGGAGGGCCTTCTTCTCTCGTGCTTCATGACTGACGACTCTATTAAGTCCATGAAAACCTGGTTGTCCAGTGAAGTCACATTAACATTTACTGACCACAGACTGGTGGATTACATCACAGCACCGTCCACAAACAGGCCTTTCTGACGCACACAATGGGCCGTTTCAAATATTTTTTCTCCACACTTCACTATGAGGATTCAACATATACATCTATTAACAGTACTGGCACTTACCTGTGTAAATACTTTGGCCAACACAATGAATAAACAAGAAAAACAAGTGCAATTTGTCATAGCTCAGTCTCTCATCTGAGAGCGTGACCAGTGTTTGGTCTCTGTTTGTGACACATATATAAAAGAGAATACACAGTGGAGCGCCGCCCCACACAACACATGACTAAAACTTTACAGTGCATTTCAGAGTAAGACATCTGAGGAGTGCTGTTAAGAGCTTTTGGTAAGGAAACATGCTCTAATGGGAGGTTACAGTGTGATATGCATGTCTAGGGAACAGGAATCAGTGACACGGTGCAGCTACAGTGTGTGTGTTTGGTCTAATAAGAATAAGGATGTTGACCTGAAATTGATTTTGTGTGGTCATATGACATGTGACTTGTGATGGGATGAAAAACCTTTTGAAGTGATGACGTCTCTCTGTATGGCTATGGCTTTTCATACAATATAAATACAAATCTGCCTCTAAGTTCGGATGCTCTGCATAGGCATGGTTAAAAGAAAGGTTTGACATTTTGCGAAATAAGCTCACTCACTTTCCGTCTGTTAAACATAAAGCTACATCCAGTTAGCTTAGCTTAGCATAAAGGCTGGAAACAAAGGGAAGATAGCTTTGCTCTGTCCAGTGGCAGCAAATCCCACTGCTGAACTCCCTAATTAAAGGAACAGTGTGTGAGATTTAGTAGCATCTAGTGGTGAGGATTGTAGACTGAAACCAGCTGAAACTTCTCCCATGTGCCAAAGGTGAACTCCTGGTTAGAATTCCTTCAGTGTTCATTGTTTAGGTGGTTTGTATGGGGAACTGAATTATCTGCAGAGGTCTCGCCCACCACAAAACATATGGACCAGGTGATTTAAACCGGTAAAAAGACTGAATAAAGCAGTTTGACGTTACAAATCAGTGTTTCTCCAACGCTGCTTGGTTAGTCGCAGATGGGCCGCTAGCCCAGATAACTAAAGATCCAGACGTAGGGAGCTTAATTATTTGTAGAGGTCTCTTCCCCATTGATTTTAACTGGTAAAATAGCTAAATAAAGCAGTTTTATGTTAGAAAAATCAGTGTTTTTCCAATACTGCCTGTCGCAGAGGGTCTGCTTAGTACAGTGATCGACGCAAAAAAAAGAAAATGGCCCCATCTAGAGCCAGTGTTTGGTTTGTTTGTTCTGGACTACTGTAGAAACATGGTGGTGCAACAGCGGACTCCATGGACTAAGGTAACCGAAACATGACAGTTCTTATTTTCAGACAGCGCCAGGTAAGCCATTTCCTTGTTTCCAGTCTTTGTGCTAAGCTAAGCTAACTGGCTGCTGGCTGTATAGACGTGAGAGTGATACCATTCCTCTCTCAACCAGAAAGCAAGTATTTCCCAAAATGTCAAACTATTCCTATGAAGGGACAGTTCACCCCCAAATCAAAAATGCATATTTTACCTCTTACCTGTAGTACTATTTTATAGTCTAGATTGTTTTGGTGTGGGTTGCAGAGTGTTGGAGATATCAGCTGTAGAGATGTATGTCCTCTCTCCAATATGATGGAACTAGATGGCACTCAGCTTGTGGTGCTCAAAGTGCCAAAAAATACATTTGAAAGACTCAACAGCAATGTCTCTTTACAGAAATCATGACCTGGTTACTCAAGATAATCCACACACCTTGTTGTGAGCAGTTTCATGTTGGGATTATTTTCTCTTTACTGACCGACACCCGCCAACCGCATCACTGCGCAGAAGGAGGCGTGCATCTACTGCTAGCTCACCTAGCACCACTGAGCTAGCCAATATTAAAGCTCAGCCAAGGAGGACGCCTTTAATGTTTACATCTGGCATTGTCTCGAACCTCTCCTCCATTAGTAAACACATGCCTCCTAACTAACCCTTTCACCACGCAGGAAGAAGCATAAATGTATTCATGGATGAGAAGTTAGAGCTCCTGACAGCATGACGTAAACATTAATGGCGTCTCCCGGCTGAGCTGGCTGAGTGGTGCTAGGTGAGCTAGCAGTAGATGCACTCTTCCTTCTACATGGTGTGTGTAGTTTGGTAGAAAGAAAATAGTTTGTACATCAAACTGCTCACAACAAGGTCTGTGGATTATCTTGAGTAGCAGACTTTGATTTGGGGGTGAACTGTCCCTTTACTTAATGTATTGATCTGTTCATCGTTAGATCAGCTTGTTGATCAGTCAGTGCTGAGTCTCCACCTCCACCACAGTCCAGTCTCCAGGTGGAGAGCTGCCCCGGCTGTCTGGGGAGTAGCTGCTGACGGAGGTGACTGTGGCGGCAGGAGGGCTGACCTGAGGCAGCAGGTTGGGCCACATGCTGCTCTCCAAGGGGCTTAAGGTGCCCCCGGTCCCCACAGGGAGGAGGAGGAGCGGAGGGCAGCCTCCGTCTCCAGACAGCATCAGGGTCTGGTTGATGAGCTGCTGGACCATGTCTACCTTCTTGTTCCATTCCAGTTCCTGTGGAGGCACTGGACGCAGCTGCCTGTGGAAATCCTGCGTGATGCTCTGGGGGTACAGCACCCTCCTCCCCACCACCTGCATGTTCCTGTTGTGCTCACCTCTGGCCTCGTCCTCCTCGTCACTGGTTTCCATGGCTTCGTAGATGGTGCAGAGCCCCGTGGACGGGGACAACATGACTCCAGTGGGGCTCCTCCTCAGCTGCTGCTGTTGTTGGATTTGTTTCTGCTGCATGCGGTACTGCTGCTCCAGCTCCAGCTGCCACTGCAGAACCTGCCTGCGGTGCCGGTGCTCCTGTTGCTGCTGCTGCAGCTGCAGCTGGAGGAGCTCCCTGCGCTGCTTCTCCAGCTGCTTCTGCTGCTCCAGCCTCAGCCGCTCCTCCTCCAGCCACTGCCTCTTCTGCCTCTCCTGCTCCTGACGGTGCTGCATCTCCCTCAGCTTCTCCTGGTGCTGCTCCAGCCTCCTTAACTGCTCTCCACCCATGCGACCGTCAACGCTGGTCTCTATCAAAGGAGGCGGGGGTGCTATCTTGGTGAAATGCGCCGCGACAGTCGGATCAATGGGCCTCCTGTTGCCTGGGACCAGTGCCAGGTAGTGGCCATTGGCTATAGGGACACCAGAAGTGTGGTTCTGGTTCCGGTTGTCTTCCCGTGAGTGTGTTTGCCACTTGTGACCTTCGTCCGCTTCATGTGTCTTCTCGTCTCCTGTGAGACAGTCAAGATCACTTGGTGCATCCATTAGAGATGCATGCATCAAACAGAACGGGTGGTACAACAACAGGAGGGTTCAGGAGAGATTTGACAAGAGGGCGAAGGTGTAACGAAAAAAAATAAAGGGGCTCCGAAAATAAAGTGACATCCATGACACAGGAATAAATACACTGTATCTACGAACAAATCATAAGGTAGTTACTGCATGATGTTTTCTCTCTTAAGTTGTCTTTCAAATAACCATATTTTCTCCTTGCGCACCACACTCACATCTGCTGCTTTGTCCTCTTTGAACACACTTTATCATGCAAGACAGCAGTCATGTGTACACAGTACAGTACAGACAACAGGTATTTGAAGAGACAGATGACAACATGGGGGACGTATCGACAAAAACATCACAGAAACTGACTGAAATGATTGAATGTATTTGTCATAAAATGATGCTAAAGGCAGGTCAATCCTTTTTTGTAAGTGCCCCTATGTAACTGTATATTATACAAGGGAAGCAGTGGTGTCCCAAAACACAAACCTGAAGTAGGACTTGCATAGTCTCATGGATATATTTACAATTTAGTAAACAATCAGACGGGTACGTGAGAGTCTAGAGGTTTTTCATGTCAGGATTTTGATCAAGAGGAGCGGGCAGGTCAGAGGAAAAAGTCATGAAAGGGAGAAAGTGTTCTTGAGCTTCAACATTCAGGTGCATTCAGGTGGCCTGTACAAAGAGTTCATGTATGTTTGTCTGTGTGAGGGAAACATTCAGGAGGTTGCAGACACATGAGTAGTTTTCACCGTTTGAATGTTTAAAGCACGTCCATGTCGATGCACTTCCTGTCCAGTTTACGTTAAATGTACCCTGTGGAGTTTCTGACCAGTGCTTGTGATATGGAGCAATGTTTAACTCCTAAGTCCCTGAGTATGTGGGCGTTCATTTGGCCCCTGAGCAAAACACCAGAACCCCAAACAGCTAGATTTATTAAGATGTTTAGATATGAAAAATATTGGTTTATGTTGCTATTTGTATCTGTATCCCAAAATAAGGTACGAAAGACCCCCATAGTGCTGTACTCTTAAGTGTACCTTGTGCTGATAGTGTTTCACTCTTTAAGTAAAAATTTGAATGCAGGACACATTTTAACTTCTTCTGCTACCACTGCCAACACCAATATTCAGTTTAAGAAAGGGTCAAAGCGAGACAGTGTTTGCCTGGGGCCGCAAAATTACTACATCCGCCCCTGAAAAACCCTTAAATCGTTGCTACCTGCAGTCAGCGACACTGATGAAATACACTTAGCTGAGGTGTGATTTCCCAAATAGTCGCTTGCTTTGACATAACCACCATGGTTTTAAGGTATAGCATGGATTAAATTAGCAGAGGTATTCTGTCGGTGATATCGTTAGGCTATTAGTGTTATAAGTTAGTATGGCAGAGCCCTGAAGCCCCGCCCACACTGCTGCATGGAGCTGTTTGCGTGTTTATTTTAAGTTTAGGGCTTAGTGCTGGGTGTCAGCAAGACCGAAATATCCCAGTACCAAGTAGTATCGAAAAATCTCCAGTCAAACGATATCTGCATTCAATCCTTTTTGCGCAGGGATCTGATCTCGGACCATCTAAACTTTCTGATGCTGCCATCTCCAGACTCGCTGTCCAAGCTAACACAGCAGCGAATGCTAACGTCCAACATCAAGCTGCTAAACGATCCCAACAAACTCAAATCAACACCGACCCTTTGATGCTAATACTTAGCCCTGTCACTGGGTGTGTGCGACTGGGTGGACTCTCACAACTGTCCCCAGCTCTGAGCTCACACTCCTGCATCTACAACCAGTACAGTCCATAGTGTGCTAAGGTTGCTTGGTGTGTACGACGGAGTTGGCAGCTCGATGTCACCAAAACATTCGTAAGTATGGCTATAGGACAAACCACTCCATTCATATTATGGGTAACAAATGAAGTACTCTATTGGTATTGGTATCACTTTAAGGGTACTGGTATTGTAATTTTTTAAATGATACCCAACCCAACTGAACACCCATAGGTCCCCAGGACTTCACCCGCCAGGTGTCAAGTAGATTGGATGAACGGATTCCTTGCTTTATAGTTAGATTCAGCTTTTTAAGTGTTTTGTGAAAAGGTAAATACATTCAATACGTTTGTTAAACCTCCACAGGGCACCTTCTAAGTGAGCACCACCTGCCGAGGTCTGAATGTGATGTTGGTCAGCCTGTGTAGTGTCTGTAAATGTCATGAGGGCAACAGCATGCTGGAGAACAGGGCACAGGGACACCATCAGAATCACCTCCTTGATTTGACCAAAATTCCATTTTAGATACAACACCATTGTACAATGTTGCATCACTTCCTGTTTACCGGTCATTCCCATGGTGAGGAGTTTGAGACGCCATGGGAAATCAGTCGTGTTAACACACAAATACACAGCGACTCGGACACGAGGACAGTAAAGTTCAGGCATGCTGGATCGACAGGGAAAATAAGAAACAGGAACAAAATGCCTTGCAATGATGTTTTAATGGAATTTTGAAAGATAACCTAGTGTGAACCATTCATCGATGAACATGTCTAGTGTAGAACTGTTTCAAATTCAAGGTAGTACACAGTCTTTTATGTTAGTTAAACATGCAATATACTGTTGAAATAGTAAACCAAACGCTCACTATGAAAACGTTTCAGCGAGTGTAAAGCTCAACTGTGAGAGTGATGTAGGACAATGCAGGGTCTCATCACAAATAAAAGGCTAGTTGTTAGTCTGGAACACAAATGATCAGCTAACTGAGGCTTGAAGCTTAGCCACTTAAAACCAAATGCCTGAAACACATACTGTACGTGACTGCACGTTATATACCTTAACAACCTATGCAAAGAGCGTAGAGCCTCTTGAAGCACACATTAAAAACTTCACCAACTGCAATCTAATACTCCCACACCTACCTCAACAAATCTGCCGTGTTAATATCTAGCCTTTATTTTGATAGCTAAAAGTCTTGAAACACAAACTTTTAAAATGTGACTAGTCGCTATGGTGCTGTTGAACATGAAGCGTGTGTACACAGGGTAGGGAGGACCAGGTTTCAACAGAAAAAAACAAAAACAAAAAAACAACAAATAAGCAAATACAAAACAAAAAAAAATCATTGACATTTGTTCGGTAAAAACAGTAGGATAAATACACAATGAGTCCATTTCATTCCATCTGTGGTTTTTTTTTCTTTTTCGGTTTAAAAGCTCAGTCACAGTGGACCAAATCAGTCAGTACCCCATCAGGGGCTACAGAATAAGCAGTGTTACTTAAAAAGAACATTCTACTAGAAAATGGTAGTAGCTATTGTACATAAAGGAGTTTAAGCCGTACACTCATAACCATGACCATAACAGTATGAAAGAGGGAGGCTTCATTTAAAAATTGCTACAGTCATGTTTTTTCCATCTTCTTTATTCATTTTTTAAAATCTTTTCCTACAATCTTGCTCTCCTTTTTTTCTTCTAACCCATCTAACCCAACTGGAGAGAAAACGAACAACAGGTAACGGGGGAGGGTTGCGGGGAAAAGGTGCATTCCAGGGGTAAGAGGAGGGACTTATACATTACCTGCCAGAAAACTATCAGTCTTATCACATATGGTGGAGTAGTACGGCGGCTGGCTGTCGCCGGCTTCTTCGGAATCCTCCGCCCCGAGGTGGTGACTGGGCTCCAGCGGGTCGACGTCCTCCAGGTGGTCTGCTGCAAGCTTTCCCCCCAGCATGTAGTGGTGCTCATCTAGACTGCCAGGCTGGTTGACTCCCGGGTAGCCCAAAGGCATCAGGTCCACGGGTCTGCCGAACAGGTCGTCTGCCTGGGCGGCGGCAGCAGCTGACGGCAGGGTGAGCTCCTTGATGAGGGAGGGGTCCTTGGCCTCCTCTGGCAGCTGCTCCTCATTCTCCAAGGAGAAGATCCCTGGGCTCTTTCCGCAGCTCTCAGCCATGGAGTGGGCGTTGGAGTTGGATGTGGTGCAGTCGAAGCCGTAAGATGCCACAGAGTTGGCTGACTGAGGGGTGGTTCCACCTCCGTCCTCTTCGCCTTCTCCGGCTGGTGTGTCCCCCGCCTCCTCATCCTCCTCAAGAGCTGGCAGATTACAGGTGGGAGGAGGGCTTTCAAAACCGGCGCTCTCGTCTATCATAACTGGCGCATCAGGGTCGTTGATTTGCATCTCGCCCTCTGTGTCGCTTGCCTCGTCTCCTGAGGTGGATGGGGAGGACGGGGCGGATGCAGGAGCGGTTGGGGGTCCTGTTCCAAGGACCTCGTCGGCGGGGAGTGTCTCAGCCTCCTCCTCCTCTCCATCGCCTTTCTCCAAGTGAATACCCAGGTCCTGCTCCATGTCAGGCTGGACTGAAGCAGGCACTGGGGTCTGCTGTTTGTCAGAACGGGACTCCACCCCAGAGCTGCTGTCGTAGTCACGGAGCTCCTCTGGTGTGCTCGTCTCGCTGCTGCTATGAGCTGTGCTGCCCAGAGTGCCGGGCTGGGATGCGCCCACAGCTGGGGCAGCAAATAGGGCATGAGCCTCCTCGTCTGCTGAGCCCTTCATCTCCTCGTGGTGCTGCTGGGGCTCCTGCTCTGACTCAGGAGCAAAGGAAGGAGCGCTGCTGTCCAAACGGGCCTGGGCTGGAGACAGGATGGGCGTTTCAGATTCAGCAGCACCGTGGTCAGAAACAGGGCTGGGGGAGGAGACAGAGAGCAGAGATGCTGGTTGAGCCCAGGTATCACAGAAGGGGTTGGACTGGCCCCAGGAGGAGGTAGGAGGGACGCAAGGAGGAGGACCAGAGCGATTTAGGTTATCTAAACGCTCCTCCTCATTAAAGTCATCTTCGTCTACATTCCCACAGCTCTCTGTCACTCCTTCACTGTGCATCTCTACATCCTCATCCTCATCTTCATCATGCTCCTGCTGCTGGAAAGCTTTGTGATGCTCCTCTACTCTCTCTGAACTCAGGTCCATATCATCCACCCGCTCATCCTCTTCATCCTCGTCTTCCTCCTCCTCATTGGCCAGGGTTTCCACATTGGGAGAACCCATCAGATTACCATCTCCTTCAGAGCCGCGGAGGCTTGAGTCGACGAGGGCATCTGAGCTCTGGGTGCCCTCCAGTATTGCGGTGTGCTGGGTGCTGCTGAGGTCGGAGACTCCCTGCTGCCGACTGCTGGTGCAGCTGCTCACGTCCTCAGAGTCCATCCCAGACAGCTGGTCGTCACCGTGCCACCCTGCGGAGCCACCGAAGGCCGAGGACCTCACCTGGAACTCCTCAGAGGGCTGAGATGTGCTCATGTCAGTGACCAAGGATGAAGGCTGGTGGCCTAGTCTCCTCTGTTCCTCATCTTCATCCTCCTCCTCTTCATCGTCATCCTCATTTATCTCCTCATCAGCCTTTTCCACTGCCTCCTCCTTTTCATGAGGGGACATCAGGTCCCTGGAGGTGAAATCATCCATGGGCGAGACACCCAACAAGTGAGGTTGTGGCGTCATGCTGAAGGCCCCTGCAGATGCAGCTATGGAGGTAGGCATGAACAGGTTCTCCTTGTCTTCCTCCTCCTCCTCCTCTTCCTCCTCCCTTGTCTCCTGTGCCTCTTCATTCTCCTTTTCCTCTTCTGTCTGGACTAAACTCTGAGGAGCAAAGTCAGATAGAGCCTGGTTCCTGTCCCAGGGGTCAGACTGCATGTCGAGCAGAGAGGAGGCGTTCTGCGGCTCTCTGACAGGAGAAACAGGACCTGTTGGGGAACTAGGAGGAGACATGACAGTGGTTCCCAGGGAGGGAACTGAGTCGTTGGTAGACTCTTCGAATTTGAAGAGGTCCAGCTGAGCTGACGGCTGTACACTGGGGGCTGCTTCCTGGACTGGTTCAGCTCTTACATCTGTCTCTGCTGACACAGACAGGGGTTCTGGGAGGGGCTCAGGAGATGTTTCTCGTACTTGAACAGGACTTGGTTCCCGTTCAGGTTCCGGTGTCAGTTCTCGTACGGGTTCTGGTGTCGGTTCTCGTAAAGGTTCTGGTGTCGGTTCCCTTACAGGTTCTGGTGTCGGTTCGCGTATAGGTTCTGGTGTTGGTTCCCTTACAGGTTCTGGTGTCGGTTCCCTTACAGGTTCTGGTGTCGGTTCTCGTATAGGTTCTGGTGTTGGTTCCCATACTGGTTCTGGTGTTGGTTCCCGTACTGGTTCTGGTGTTGGTTCTCGCAGTGGTTCTAACACTGGTGCACACACTGGTTCTGGTGTGATGTCTGAAGTTTTTTCTTGCACTGCTTCATTCTGGCTGGGCGTCAGTTCCGGTGCGTCTGCAGCAGATGGCTCCACAGCTGCTTCTGGTTCCTCCGACCCGGCGATGGCAGCTGCCGCCGTAGCGATAGCTGCAGCAGCAGCTACAGCAGCGGCTATTTCCTTTTCAGGTTCCTTTTCTGCAGCTTTGGCGCCACGTTTCACTGGAGTTGGGGTGCTGCTGCCCACCGTTTTCTTGGGGGTGGAGGTCTTGGCTGCAGTGGTTTTGGATGCAGGGGTCTTGGAAGCATCCTTGCTAGGTGTGGGCTTACTTTCTGCTTTGGAGCGGTTGGGTGTCTTTGTGTCTGCAGCTTTACTGGCAGCAGGCTTTTTGGCGGTGACATCTGATTTTGAGGCGGTTTTGGGGGTCTCAGGTTTTGCCGGCTTTGTTGTAGAGGAGGGGCGAGTGAGGGGAGACTCAGGCTTTTTGGATGCTGAAGTGGCTGTTTTGGTAACATCTGGGGGAGAAAACACAGGACAAGGAACAGGCAAACATTATATAATTAAACTAAGTAACAGCATATTATAATGGACAAAAAAGCAATTCAATATGGAAGCTTTCTCTCTCAAACTGAGGATGTGGCACATTAAGTTTAAATGGATCAGATACATCCTTTCTTGTGCATCCCTGCTCATGACATTATCATTTTGTTTTGTGTTTTACCTTTTTTCACAGGGGTTGTGTTCCTGGATGTTTGTGATGCTGGAGGTTTGCCACCAGAGGGGGTAGTGGAGGTTAGTTTGGAGGCAGCAGGCTTGGCAGTGGTGGAGGAGGGGGTTTTAGGGGTGGCAGTTTTGGCTGTAGCTGGGGAGCTCTTGGTTGTGCTGGTAGTGGGTGGCCGGGTTGAGCCTGTGGCAGGACGAGGTGATGCTGCCGCGCCAGTTGAAGGCCTGAAGAAACAAGACAAAGAAGGTTGAGAGATACAGAGAGGTTCTTAAGCACAGACATCAGAGGCAGAGATACAATGCCGGTTTCAAATTACGAATACAATGATTCAATATCCCAAAGAGACGGGCATATTTGTGTTGTTGACTTCTTTATTTACAAAAAAATACTGATGATTGATTGAAAGTGACTGAGGCATTTGAGCTGTCAGGCCACAGCTGGAGGCAAACATCAGGTTTCTCCCTGATCCCTGTTGGTCAGCCCTAAACTGTAATTGCCTCAGAATGGTTCTGACAGGGAGCAAGACTTTGTCGTGTCATTCATTAGTCACTTGTACTGCCAGAGGATGCCCTAAAGACAGCACACATGAGCAAGACTGCTTGCATAAATTGCAAGACTAAGAAACAAATCATGTAGGGATAAGGAGAGGAGAGGCCTTTTTTAATGGGTGCACAAGCAGCCAAGAGCTCTGACCTAAAAAACTTTCACAGATGTGGCATAAGAAGCCTAATTCCACTGAGTACTTGTTAACATGTTTCCACAAGGGATTCGCCGCTGAAGACTTTCAAAGACAAGAGGGCAGACTGACAACTCATTTTTATTGATTCAAAACTCTACCTGGATCAGAATGAGAGATACATTACAGCTATGTTAAAGTCCTCACGCTGGTTTCCTGTCAGTTTTTGTATTGACTCAAAAACATTTTAGACTTGCTTTTAAGGCACTTCATTGCACCTGCCTATTTGTCTGACGTGCTTGCCTTGTATGAACCAGGTCAGCCCCTCAGGCCCTCTGGCACGAGTCTTGAAGTTGTTCCAAAGTGCAGCAAAAGAACTAAAGATACAGCTGGTATTTATGAGCAAGCCCACAATACGTCACATCCTTTCATGCCAAGGGGGGAAACAAAGCAGCGTTCACTGCTGTGCTGAAGAGTCGCTGTGTAGCTTTCAGCAGGTTGAATCCATCCAATCCAAAAATCCATTTCATCTAAAATAAATGTAATATTGTCTATGTATGTTATAGATGTGTATTATGTGCATTTAAAAGCTCCCAGCATTTACAGGCTGGGGGAAAGCCTTTAACCATGCCCCCTAACTATGACCAGACACTGACTGTATCTATTAGTTAGGCACCATGTATTTTATTGTCTTTGATCTATTTTATATTTTTATTACTTCACTTTTTTCTTGTGTCAGTCTCAAATTGTTTATATTTGTCGTTGTCTTATTATCAGCTTGTTCAGTCATCTGTTAAGCATACTAAATTGCTCTAACCTGTATGAAGGCAGCTATACAATTAAAGTTTGACAGATTGATTGATTATAGAAGACTATGAGCAAACAGCATGATGTGAGGAATCTGCATTTACTAAATAATACATCGACCGTGTCTTCAGTGTAGCAGCATCTAAGGCCAAGCTCACGCTTCCACAGGCTCATGACAAACTCCCCCAAGGGGCTTTGAAGTGAGGCAATCTGGACGGTGAGTCACAGTGGACCCCAGAGAGGCATCCCGACCCGAGTCAACCCTGTCCATGATCCCTCGTCTATACCCACTGCCCACGAGGGAATGACACTTGGGGTGGTGTGCATCAGCCTGCCTGCTTTGGCGGCCAGCCTGGCCCAGAAGCTGGCTTCTATGTCACATTTGAGCGAAGTAACCTACATCTAGTAGTCCTGACAATCTCGTGGGCCCAAGCTACACTAACTGCCTGTTTCTAAATAAAGAATTGAGCTAGTGCTGGTAGAAAGAGAACGGGGAGGTAGTGGGAGAGAGTGAAGATGTCTGGGACCATGTTAATCTTTAATACTGAAAGGAGAACAAAAATAACTTCTCAAAATCCCCCAGCTGGAGCCCTGGGCTGTGGTGAAAGCAGTACACTCATTGTACAAGGGCAGTGAAGAGGTGCGTGCTCTCCACAACCTGGCAAAGGTACTGAACACAGTTTTGGTAACATGAAATAAGATTAAAGCCAGGGAGCAACGGGTGGCAACACAATCAGGGTGTGGTCACGTCAGAAGTTCAAACAAGCTCTTACAGCTGATCCTCGTCGTTTAGAATTAGCTTTGGGGTAGTGAAAGGTGTGTTACTGATACTGAGGCTGTCGGATCATGTTGATGCAGTTTTACTGATATAAAAAACCACTAACACACTCATCTGTGACACACTGATGTTCTGTGTTTGGACCTGACTGGAAAATCAGCAAAATGCTGATGAAGACATTTGCTAATAAATGTGTTAGTGTTCTTGTAGCCAAACAAAACCCTCTCAGAACCTTGGAACAGATACGATGAAAATGTCTATCACGTGGCACAGTGGTGAAATGTTGGCTGCAGCGCTAGCTAAGGGAAAACTGTTTTAACAACAAATCTATTCTTTTAATCAGACAGTTTAGTCTGAGCAAATAAATTTTATCTAAAATACATTCTCTACTGGGAAGCTGACGGGTGGTCCAAAAAGTGGTGGGGAAAAAAAGATTCACTTAAGTATCGCAATTTTACATTTTACAGTGTTTCATTCAATTTTATAAAGTCTGAATTTATGTAATTCAAATGCGGAGCTGGAAAGAAGTTGCCTTGTTTATTGTGGTAATCCATGAGTAACATGACGTCGGACGAAGGATGGACCTTCAGCTGCACGAATAGCAACTGCCACAGCTCAAGTTTCTTAAGTTTTTTTTTAAAAAATTACATTCATTCGTGTTGTTATTTTACTTGAACTGTCTCCGTTTGATTCCACTCTCACCTGGTTCACCAGTAGTTACAGCAACTCAAATTCAGCCAGCCCAGCGCAAACTCCCAACCAGATGAGCAAACTTTCTGTTGCTGCCGTTACACAGATTAGAACCAGTCTGCTCTGACCCCGGTGCTGGGGTTTGCACTGCAACTGAAGATGTGTCTCCAAAGCTAAGGCTTGCTCTCCTGTCAGGGAATACTCTCCTAAGAGCGGGGAGAAGTGGAGACGCTGTGGATTGACTAGTTCTTGTGTCATTTGTGGGCTGAGAGGGAGTGAGAGTAGGAGACAAAACTGAGCAAATCAATGCACTGTGCACAGCATTGATATTGTGGCAGTCTCCACAGATGAGTCAATGTATGGGGAACACTGCAGGGACAGCTAAATGTAGCCGTTTAAGATAACTTCAAAATGTATATGATTTTTCTTTTTTGCATGTACGTTTTACTAAGTAGGTAAGTAATGTAAATTTAATATAGCACCTTTGATAGAGTAAGGTTTAACTGCAGTAACCATAAAAACAGTTAGCCTCTTAGTTTATTTGCAATTTAAAAGTAAGAGACTGACCGACTTACTGTAGATATGTGTTGTTTTTGGAAATATGTCTCATGATATACAGCCTTAAAAGAGTATGATTCAACTTTTTCCCATGGTCTTCAAAAAGTAAACAAAATTCACAATAAATCGTAACAATGAATGGCAACACTTAAATATCAAAATACATATCAAATCAGTACCCAAGTATCATGATAGTAATGAATCGTGAGATAAGCATATGGTCCCAGCCCTACCACAAAGTTTTGCGTCCTTAACTTAAATTAAGAAACACTGAATGAGATGTTAAGATTTTAAGCTTGACATTGTTTGCCAGTGGACAAGATGTTAAAAGGTGAAATGAGAATAAGCTCTTGAAAAAGGATGTTTGAGTCTGTGGTGCCTGAGTTAGAGAGTAAAAGATAAGAAAAGAATTACAGGGCAAGGAGAGAATTAAAAGATAGAGGACCTGGCATTAGAGATGAAGTATGCTGAGGGGATATTCAGAGAGAGCATTCACAATAATCTGTCTGATAAAAGGAATATGGATAATCCAAAAGGGCAGGACAGCTTCAGAGAGTGCTCGAAATGAACCAGGCCACTGAGAGAGAGAAAGAGGGAGGAGTGAGATAGAGACCAAGACAGAGAGAAAGAGATGGGACGGAGGGGCCAGATAATACTCATCCGATTAAACATTATCTTCTATCAATGTCTTCTTCTTCCTTATCACAGAATACAGACATAAACCCGTTACAGTATTTAAGAGACCAGGCCACAGCAAAATAAGGTCTTGTGTTGTTGTGAGATCAGAAGTTTAACAACACTTGGCCGTGGTGACAATGCCTGGATACAGTGATGCATTGATGCCTGAATAATTTTAAGCGTCCATTCATTCTGTAATTATGCTCACTGTCAGCTGAATGACAGAGAGGCCTGTAAGAGTTATTGTACTCTTTAAATGATTCTATTTTAACTCAATGGGCAGCTTGTAAGAAGCTGTGTTCATTGTTCACATGTCACCACAGGCCTCGAGGAGAGAAACAACACCATGAATCGGGGTTAAGGCAAATGTTGGACAGAAAGCCCAGAAATGCACTGGAGCTGAAAAATGGGATGACTGACAGTTAGATGCTGCAGGCGCACTGAGGCACACAGAAAAAAACACTAAAGTTCGCCTTGGTGGCCTGAGGATCATTAATAACATTCTAGATTTATTGCAACTACACACTTGTGTGAACGGTTGCCTGCTGGTGCTGCTTTGCTGTGATACAACAAGAGTCAGGCTATGATTTAAATAATGAGATGCACCATGAAAGGGGCAAATGAGTAAGCAGGAGCTAAGCAAGCATGCAGGCAGGCAGACATGTTCCCTGCAGGAGAGGCGAGAAACCGTGGAGGAAGGACCTCCCTCCTCTCAAGACAAAAAGCAAATTAAAGATGATGCTGTGTTAATTAAGCACCAGAAATATGGAGGCAGGATCTTCACCCTGGTTTACGTGGCCACAATCATGTGACTGAGGGCACTTTGGGAATTTTACTGTTAAATGAGCCTGATCAGAGCTCTCCTCTCTAAATGGGACCGACGCTTTTGTAATGAATCTTTATGGGACAATAGGAGCCAGTTGGCACTCACTGTGGTGGACTAAGCCACAGTGGTGTCTGCCTCTTCTGCAGCCGCAGCAAAGCAGGAAGCTGCTCCCTGCTCTCTGTGTATAGATAAAATCCACCTAAACCTGATCAACAGTTCATGTACTGTACTGTGCAGAATCCGAGTGTAGCCCAAATACAATATAAGATACTCTGGGTTCAAATTCAACATCTCTCTATCTGTCTGATATTAGACACAATTGTCGACTTGTTAGTTCACTGTGAACTCTGTTTCCATCTTCAATCTGACACTGCATCCACTCCAACTGATTTCTGTGGGGAAGGGGGATTTGATTTTCCTTAACCAATTATTAGAGGCCATCTAATCTAATGTCATTTTTAGTCCACACTGATGCATAGTCATGCCATCATACCTGTTGAAAGTGAAGCGGAGTGAAGTCAAACACACTGTGATGTTGGGTAATGTTGAGAAGACTACCTGGATGTTAGTTAGTCCCGCCCAAGGCGCTAATTGGCTAATCGAGTCCCCCTGTGGTGCTCATTTGTCCGTTATTAATTAACTGGGAAACCACTTTTTCAGTGTTTACTGGAGTAAGTCATTGAAAGGTCTGGACTCAGGCATGTATCATTTCTGTCACTCCATTACCAAAGAAAAATTTGTATATAACAGAATCCAGTTTTAATTTAACAAAAAAGTTGAAAGTACTCTGAACTATAAAGCTCTCCGATATTCTCTGTCCTTTTAATATTCAAGTGTTTCTGGTAGAATAAAGGAGAAAAGAAGGTCGTAGTATCAGCACGGCCATCTCTAACGACTCTACAAAATATTAATGATGTCAATCTAGATGCAGCCAATATCTACAAATCTACATCAATCACAAAGGTGATTTTTTCAGTGAAGTAAATTAGATGGAGAAGAAAGAGATGAGACAATTTAAATGGGGAATGTTCAAAAAGATCAAAATATTTATATACATATATATGTGTATATACATACATATATATATATATATATATATATATATATATATGCTTATTTATGCTTAAAAGTAGAGCGACTGATATGTGGGTCTGGTACACAGAAAAAAACAGTTTTCTGCTATATCTGGTACATCTATCACATGTCTGCTGCATGAGTGAACACATCTACAAACACACCCTTGCACACTCAAACCTTTGTCTCACACTCAAACATGCACGCCTCCTTCTGCCCGTCTTTCCTTCCCTCTCTCCGACTCATTCCCACTAAATCCATCTGGTAATTGGCTCTGCGGCTGCGCCTCTATACCATCATGGCAGCAGAAGACTGCAACACAGAGTCATCTGCCACACCCATGGCAGGATGGAGGATTTACAGGCTGCACAACATGTCGTCTGTTTCATGCTGGACAGTAGAACGGTGTCTGGGGTACGGACCCTGACGGCTGCTTGCCACACACACACACACACACCAGTGCCGGACCATTACATCAGCGGTAATTTGTTAGATCATGAGGAGGGTTGCATTCAATTCACTCACTGCAATAAAAATTTATCATCCCTGAGGGACCATCAATGAGGAAAACAGCATGACTAATGTGGGAACATGGGTGGCTGAGAGGATGGCAGGAAAGAGACGGCAAAAATGGAAAACCACCTGATCGCCTGTCAGTGAGCTCGTCCCACTTCCTCCTCTGGGTTTGTATAATATGGACTGAATACCCTTCCTCTGTCCTCTAGTCTACTATAGGGTAAAATTCCCCTCTGCTTCACACAGAGATACCCTCTGGTCCTCGGCTTCTTTCTTCCACCTCTGCCTCCACACACACACACACACACACACAAACACACACATTCATGCACACAGCTCGCACTCTCTGCATGCATAGCCTTCACACTCTGTATGTATCTTTGGCAGCAGTGATGGGAGCTCAGCAGGGACACATGACTTATTCAGCCATGTAGCCTCCATACTGAACTGCCACCATTTTTGTTTCTCTTCACTCTACTGCATCCGCAGACAGCAGGGCAGGCAGGAGAAAGCAGCTCAGCGGCACGTGCGCACGTACCACGTGTTCAGCAAGCCAGCATGTATGCCTCCCTTCCCCCTTTACCTCCACATCACATTGAGTAATACACCAGCAAATGAACACATGCTCCACATCCTAATTACACGCTGCTCCTACCAAGGATGCCTTCATACTGTATACATATATACATGACAACACCTATAAGATCAGTCATAAACTGGACACAAATCACTCTTCAGCCCGAGAAAGACAGAAATTGGTTAATATTCATGCACACAAGCTGTAACATAAGCTGTTAGCATACATACACATGATGTTCAAACAGCCCATAATGATTTCTACTTTCTCCATTTCCACACTAATCAGACTCACACTGCCACAAGCGGCGTGCTGCGGGCAATCAGCTTCAAACAGCAGGTGTACGCACACACACATGCACGTACACTCACATTCAACACAGACACACACCAAAATCTTGACTCAGTTTTTATACACACATCAATCATAACATATGATGCATAAACAATTATGCGTGTCACGGTAACTACCTATGTTGGACAATAAAGGATTTTATTAAGACCATTTTATGTCATTGATATGATAATATAATAACATAATAACATAATAATGCAAGTGCAGCCTTTCAAAGAGTAATAAACTTTTAATTCTGAAGAATATTCAGTCATTGAAACAGGGATGTGAAAAAAAAATCAACTTTTTTGTAAAAAATAAATAACACCTGCTAATATTTACAAAAAAATACATATAAAATTATATACATTTCTCAGTTTGGGACTTAAAATTTGTCCAACAAAACCATGTGGGGCCTTTTGCAATTAATAGACCACTAGACAACAAAGCTCCACGAACACCGCAGTTACGCCCATAATCCAGTTGGTGTGCTGCAGTCAGCTCCCAGGTGTGGACGGCCTGTAAATCAGGCGGTTTGCTGGTGAATTTACGGAGTGGAAGAGGAAGTTGTTTAAGGGTAAAACTACAAACGACGGGCTTCTTGGCTCATTGTGAGGGGTTGGCAAGCTCACGTTCGTTTCTTAGCTACTGAAATGCTGTGACGTTTGGACTCATCTATACAGAAAGGCTACCTTTCTTACAACTAAACGTGGATAACTAAAACTTTTTTTTATTTACATGAGCTTTCAAATGAGTCAAAAGTTTTAAAAGGTTTACTGTGTCACAAAAATAACCAGACAAGGATTGCGCCGTAATTAAGAGTCATCCGCATCAACAGCTAAAGAACCTAATTTAATTTTGCTAAAACCTCCAGCTGAGCAGGAGGATCAAACACTTGAGTGGCCTTAAATCAGACTGATGTCACTTAGTGAACCTGCATTTGCTCTGCACTCTTATTTATCTGATAACTGGAACCTGCTGCAGATTGAATTAAATCAATTGAGCCTGGAGAGTAACACTGAGTAAGTTGAGAGAACCACTGCCGGTGTGTGTGCGTGACAGCAGAGGCAGGGTGTGTCTGATGTAGCAATTAATGTGTCCGTCTCTCTCCACCACTCTGCTGATAGCAGGTCTGAGTTAAGGATTGAGTGAGGTTA